>NW_027440174.1:123191-250957 GCF_031893055.1 Leptodactylus fuscus | reverse complement strand
TAGGAGGACACAGGAGGAGTGAGGACCCCGCTCACAAGAGCTTACAATCTATGAGGAGATAGGAGAGGACACAAGAGGAGTGAGGACCCCGCTCACAAGAGCTTACAATCTATGGGAGATAGAGAGGACACAAGAGGAGTGAGGACCCCGCTCACAAGAGCTTACAATCTATGAGGAGATAGGAGAGGACACAAGAGGAGTGAGGACCCCGCTCACAAGAGCTTACAATCTATGAGGAGAGAGGACACAAGAGGAGTGAGGACCCCGCTCACAGGAGCTTACAATCTATGAGGAGATAGAGAGGAGGACACAAGAGGAGTGAGGACCCCGCTCACAAGAGCTTACAATCTATGGGGAGATAGAGAGGAGGACACAAGAGGAGTGAGGGCCCCCGCTCACAGGAGCTTACAATCTATGAGGAGATAGAGAGGAGGACACAAGAGGAGTGAGGACCCCGCTCACAAGAGCTTACAATCTATGAGGAGATAGAGAGGACACAAGAGGAGTGAGGACCCCGCTCACAAGAGCTTACAATCTATGGGGAGATAGAGAGGACACAAGAGGAGTGAGGACCCCGCTCACAAGAGCTTACAATCTATGGGGAGATAGAGAGGAGGACACAGGAGGAGTGAGGACCCCGCTCACAAGAGCTTACAATCTATGGGGAGATAGAGAGGACACAGGAGGAGTGAGGACCCCGCTCACAAGAGCTTACAATCTATGGGGAGATAGAGAGGACACGAGGAGTGAGGACCCCGCTCACAAGAGCTTACAATCTATGGGGAGATAGAGAGGACACAGGAGGAGTGAGGACCCCGCTCACAAGAGCTTACAATCTAGGAGGAGATAGAGAGGACACAAGAGGAGTGAGGACCCCGCTCACAAGAGCTTACAATCTATGAGGAGATAGAGAGGACACAAGAGGAGTGAGGACCCCGCTCACAAGAGCTTACAATCTATGGGAGATAGAGAGGACACAAGAGGAGTGAGGACCCCGCTCACAAGAGCTTACAATCTATGGGGAGAGAGGACACAAGAGGAGTGAGGACCCCGCTCACAAGCGCTTACAATCTATGAGGAGATAGAGAGGAGGACACAAGAGGAGAGAGGACCCCGCTCACAAGAGCTTACAATCTATGGGGAGATAGAGAGGACACAAGAGGAGTGAGGACCCCGCTCACAAGAGCTTACAGTCTATGGGGAGATAGAGAGGACACAAGAGGAGTGAGGACCCCGCTCACAAGAGCTTACAATCTATGGGGAGAGAGGACACAGGAGGAATGAGGACCCCGCTCACAAGAGCTTACAATCTATGAGGAGATAGAGAGGAGGACACAGGAGGAGTGAGGACCCCGCTCACAAGAGCTTACAATCTATGAGGAGATAGAGAGGACACAAGAGGAGTGAGGACCCCGCTCACAAGAGCTTACAATCTATGGGGAGATAGAGAGGAGGACACAAGAGGAGAGAGGACCCCGCTCACAAGAGCTTACAATCTATGAGGAGATAGAGAGGAGGACACAAGAGGAGTGAGGACCCCGCTCACAAGAGCTTACAATCTATGAGGAGATAGAGAGGACACAAGAGGAGTGAGGACCCCGCTCACAAGAGCTTACAATCTATGGGGAGATAGAGAGGAGGACACAAGAGGAGAGAGGACCCCGCTCACAAGAGCTTACAATCTATGAGGAGATAGAGAGGAGGACACAAGAGGAGAGAGGACCCCGCTCACAAGAGCTTACAATCTATGGGAGATAGAGAGGACAGAAGAGGAGTGAGGACCCCGCTCACAAGAGCTTACAATCTATGGGGAGATAGAGAGGAGGACACAAGAGGAGTGAGGACCACGCTCACAAGAGCTTACAATCTATGGGGAGATAGAGAGGACACAAGAGGAGTGAGGACCCCGCTCACAAGAGCTTACAATCTATGGGGAGATAGAGAGGAGGACACAAGAGGAGTGAGGACCCCGCTCACAAGAGCTTACAATCTATGGGGAGATAGAGAGGACACAAGAGGAGTGAGGACCCCGCTCACAAGAGCTTACAATCTATGAGGAGATAGGAGAGGACACAAGAGGAGTGAGGACCCCGCTCACAAGAGCTTACAATCTATGAGGAGAGAGGACACAAGAGGAGTGAAGACCCCGCTCACAAGAGCTTACAATCTATGAGGAGATAGAGAGGAGGACACAAGAGGAGTGAGGACCCCGCTCACAAGAGCTTACAATCTATGGGGAGATAGAGAGGAGGACACAAGAGGAGTGAGGACCCCGCTCACAAGAGCTTACAATCTATGGGGAGATAGAGAGGACACAAGAGGAGTGAGGACCCCGCTCACAAGAGCTTACAATCTATGAGGAGATAGAGAGGACACAAGAGGAGTGAGGACCCCGCTCACAAGAGCTTACAATCTATGGGGAGATAGAGAGGAGGACACAAGAGGAGTGAGGACCCCGCTCACAAGAGCTTACAATCTATGGGGAGATAGAGAGGACACAAGAGGAGTGAGGACCCCGCTCACAAGAGCTTACAATCTATGGGGAGATAGAGAGGAGGACACAGGAGGAGTGAGGACCCCGCTCACAAGAGCTTACAATCTATGGGAGATAGAGAGGACACGAGGAGTGAGGACCCCGCTCACAAGAGCTTACAATCTATGAGGAGATAGAGAGGAGGACACAAGAGGAGTGAGGACCCCGCTCACAAGAGCTTACAATCTATGGGGAGATATAGAGGACACAAGAGGAGTGAGGACCCCCGCTCACAAGAGCTTACAGTCTATGAGGAGATAGAGAGGACACAGGAGGAGTGAGGACCCCGCTCACAAGAGCTTACAATCTATGGGGAGATAGAGAGGACACAAGAGGAGTGAGGACCCCGCTCACAAGAGCTTACAATCTATGAGGAGATAGGAGAGGACACAAGAGGAGTGAGGACCCCGCTCACAAGAGCTTACAATCTATGAGGAGAGAGGACACAAGAGGAGTGAAGACCCCGCTCACAAGAGCTTACAATCTATGAGGAGATAGAGAGGAGGACACAAGAGGAGTGAGGACCCCGCTCACAAGAGCTTACAATCTATGAGGAGATAGAGAGGAGGACACAAGAGGAGTGAGGACCCCGCTCACAAGAGCTTACAATCTATGGGGAGATAGAGAGGACACAAGAGGAGTGAGGACCCCGCTCACAAGAGCTTACAATCTATGGGGAGATAGAGAGGGACACAAGAGGAGTGAGGACCCCGCTCACAAGAGCTTACAATCTATGGGGAGATAGAGAGGACACAAGAGGAGTGAGGACCCCGCTCACAAGAGCTTACACTCTATGGGGAGATAGAGAGGACACAAGAGGAGTGAGGACCCCGCTCACAAGAGCTTACAATCTATGGGGAGATAGAGAGGACACAAGAGGAGTGAGGACCCCGCTCACAAGAGCTTACAATCTATGAGGAGATAGGAGAGGACACAAGAGGAGTGAGGACCCCGCTCACAAGAGCTTACAATCTATGGGGAGATAGAGAGGACACAAGAGGAGTGAGGACCCCGCTCACAAGAGCTTACAATCTATGAGGAGATAGGAGAGGACACAAGAGGAGTGAGGACCCCGCTCACAAGAGCTTACAATCTATGAGGAGAGAGGACACAAGAGGAGTGAAGACCCCGCTCACAAGAGCTTACAATCTATGGGGAGATAGAGAGGAGGACACAAGAGGAGTGAGGACCCCGCTCACAAGAGCTTACAATCTATGGGGAGATAGAGAGGAGGACACAAGAGGAGTGAGGACCCCGCTCACAAGAGCTTACAATCTATGAGGAGATAGAGAGGAGGACACAAGAGGAGTGAGGACCCCGCTCACAAGAGCTTACAATCTATGGGGAGATAGAGAGGACACAGGAGGAGAGAGGACCCCGCTCACAAGAGCTTACAATCTATGGGGAGATAGAGAGGAGGACACAGGAGGAGTGAGGACCCCGCTCACAAGAGCTTACAATCTATGGGGAGATAGAGAGGAGGGACACAGGAGGAGTGAGGACCCCGCTCACAAGAGCTTACAATCTATGAGGAGATAGGAGAGGACACAAGAGGAGTGAGGACCCCGCTCACAAGAGCTTACAATCTATGGGGAGATAGAGAGGAGGACACAAGAGGAGTGAGGACCCCGCTCACAAGAGCTTACAATCTATGGGGAGATAGAGAGGAGGACACAGGAGGAGTGAGGACCCCGCTCACAAGAGCTTACAATCTATGAGGAGATAGGAGAGGACACAAGAGGAGTGAGGACCCCGCTCACAAGAGCTTACAATCTATGAGGAGATAGGAGAGGACACAAGAGGAGTGAGGACCCCGCTCACAAGAGCTTACAATCTATGAGGAGAGAGGACACAAGAGGAGTGAGGACCCCGCTCACAGGAGCTTACAATCTATGAGGAGATAGAGAGGAGGACACAAGAGGAGTGAGGACCCCGCTCACAAGAGCTTACAATCTATGGGGAGATAGAGAGGAGGACACAAGAGGAGTGAGGGCCCCGCTCACAGGAGCTTACAATCTATGAGGAGATAGAGAGGAGGACACAAGAGGAGTGAGGACCCCGCTCACAAGAGCTTACAATCTATGGGGAGATAGAGAGGACACAAGAGGAGTGAGGACCCCGCTCACAAGAGCTTACAATCTATGAGGAGATAGAGAGGACACAAGAGGAGTGAGGACCCCGCTCACAAGAGCTTACAATCTATGGGAGATAGAGAGGACACAAGAGGAGTGAGGACCCCGCTCACAAGAGCTTACAATCTATGGGGGAGATAGAGAGGAGGACACAGGAGGAGTGAGGACCCCGCTCACAAGAGCTTACAATCTATGGGGAGATAGAGAGGACACAGGAGGAGTGAGGACCCCGCTCACAAGAGCTTACAATCTATGGGGAGATAGAGAGGACACGAGGAGTGAGGACCCCGCTCACAAGAGCTTACAATCTATGGGGAGATAGAGAGGACACAGGAGGAGTGAGGACCCCCGCTCACAAGAGCTTACAATCTAGGAGGAGATAGAGAGGACACAAGAGGAGTGAGGACCCCGCTCACAAGAGCTTACAATCTATGAGGAGATAGAGAGGACACAAGAGGAGTGAGGACCCCGCTCACAAGAGCTTACAATCTATGGGGAGATAGAGAGGACACAAGAGGAGTGAGGACCCCGCTCACAAGAGCTTACAATCTATGGGGAGAGAGGACACAAGAGGAGTGAGGACCCCGCTCACAAGCGCTTACAATCTATGAGGAGATAGAGAGGAGGACACAAGAGGAGAGAGGACCCCGCTCACAAGAGCTTACAATCTATGGGGAGATAGAGAGGACACAAGAGGAGTGAGGACCCCGCTCACAAGAGCTTACAGTCTATGGGGAGATAGAGAGGACACAAGAGGAGTGAGGACCCCGCTCACAAGAGCTTACAATCTATGGGGAGAGAGGACACAGGAGGAGAGAGGACCCCGCTCACAAGAGCTTACAATCTATGAGGAGATAGAGAGGAGGACACAGGAGGAGTGAGGACCCCGCTCACAAGAGCTTACAATCTATGAGGAGATAGAGAGGACACAAGAGGAGTGAGGACCCCGCTCACAAGAGCTTACAATCTATGGGGAGATAGAGAGGAGGACACAAGAGGAGAGAGGACCCCGCTCACAAGAGCTTACAATCTATGAGGAGATAGAGAGGAGGACACAAGAGGAGTGAGGACCCCGCTCACAAGAGCTTACAATCTATGAGGAGATAGAGAGGACACAAGAGGAGTGAGGACCCCGCTCACAAGAGCTTACAATCTATGGGGAGATAGAGAGGAGGACACAAGAGGAGAGAGGACCCCGCTCACAAGAGCTTACAATCTATGAGGAGATAGAGAGGAGGACACAAGAGGAGAGAGGACCCCGCTCACAAGAGCTTACAATCTATGGGGAGATAGAGAGGACAGAAGAGGAGTGAGGACCCCGCTCACAAGAGCTTACAATCTATGGGGAGATAGAGAGGAGGACACAAGAGGAGTGAGGACCACGCTCACAAGAGCTTACAATCTATGGGGAGATAGAGAGGACACAAGAGGAGTGAGGACCCCGCTCACAAGAGCTTACAATCTATGGGGAGATAGAGAGGAGGACACAAGAGGAGTGAGGACCACGCTCACAAGAGCTTACAATCTATGGGGAGATAGAGAGGACACAAGAGGAGTGAGGACCCCGCTCACAAGAGCTTACAATCTATGAGGAGATAGAGAGGACACAAGAGGAGTGAGGACCCCGCTCACAAGAGCTTACAATCTATGGGGAGATAGAGAGGACACAGGAGGAGTGAGGACCCCGCTCACAAGAGCTTACAATCTATGGGGAGATATAGAGGACACAAGAGGAGTGAGGACCCCGCTCACAAGAGCTTACAATCTATGAGGAGATAGGAGAGGAGGACACAAGAGGAGTGAGGACCCCGCTCACAAGAGCTTACAATCTATGAGGAGATAGAGAGGAGGACACAAGAGGAGTGAGGACCCCGCTCACAAGAGCTTACAATCTATGGGGAGATATAGAGGACACAAGAGGAGTGAGGACCCCGCTCACAAGAGCTTACAATCTATGGGGAGATATAGAGGACACAGGAGGAGTGAGGACCCCGCTCACAAGAGCTTACAATCTATGAGGAGATAGGAGAGGAGGACACGAGGAGTGAGGACCCCGCTCACAAGAGCTTACAATCTATGGGGAGATAGAGAGGAGGACACGAGGAGTGAGGACCCCGCTCACAAGAGCTTACAATCTATGAGGAGATAGGAGAGGAGGACACAAGAGGAGTGAGGACCCCGCTCACAAGAGCTTACAATCTATGAGGAGATAGAGAGGACACAGGAGGAGTGAGGACCCCGCTCACAAGAGCTTACAATCTATGGGGAGATATAGAGGACACAAGAGGAGTGAGGACCCCGCTCACAAGAGCTTACAATCTATGAGGAGATAGGAGAGGACACAAGAGGAGTGAGGACCCCGCTCACAAGAGCTTACAATCTATGGGGAGATATAGAGGACACAAGAGGAGTGAGGACCCCGCTCACAAGAGCTTACAATCTATGAGGAGATAGGAGAGGACACAAGAGGAGTGAGGACCCCGCTCACAAGAGCTTACAATCTATGAGGAGATAGAGAGGACACAAGAGGAGTGAGGACCCCGCTCACAAGAGCTTACAATCTATGGGGAGATAGAGAGGACACAGGAGGAGTGAGGACCCCGCTCACAAGAGCTTACAATCTATGAGGAGATAGAGAGGAGGACACAAGAGGAGTGAGGACCCCGCTCACAAGAGCTTACAATCTATGGGGAGATAGAGAGGACACAAGAGGAGTGAGGACCCCGCTCACAAGAGCTTACAATCTATGAGGAGATAGGAGAGGACACAAGAGGAGTGAGGACCCCGCTCACAAGAGCTTACAATCTATGAGGAGAGAGGACACAAGAGGAGTGAGGACCCCGCTCACAAGAGCTTACAATCTATGAGGAGGGGCTTGGATTGTCCCCTGAGGAGCCCTGTAATAATTTTGTGCCCTCCCCCGCTCGCCTTCCTTCCAGTGTCTTCTAGATCTTTCAGTTTTTGTGGCTCCAGCTCTGAGTTTTTGGCCTGTGTCTGGGTCAGTCGCTCCGCACACACCGCCATTGCTTGTTACAGCCTCCATGTCCCTAGCTTGTATTTCTACATAATATTCCTGACAGATTTCTCACTGTCCGGGCTGACGCTCATAGTTCACTAATACGCTGGAACAAACCCTCAGCTGTGTGACCAGGACTAGGTAGGGGCTACTTTTTGGGCTGCAGCTTCTCTATGTCCTTATCATGGTTTGATAAGAAACCTGAAGGGCTGAGGGGACAAACATTCTGCAAGTCACCTGCGGAGCGAATACTCCCATCGTCCTCCACATTACAAGCCCTGAGGGTGCGGGAATAAATTACTGCCACCCGATAATATGAACAACCCATCCGATCCCAGCTCTTCTTGGTCAGAGGCCTCGAACCATCTGATTAGTCGCTGTGAAACGTTTTCCGTTCGTCTGTCCTTCAGAATGATATCCCTGATACATTGGTCAGCACATGGTAACAAACCCTCAGCTGTGAAGAGTTTTGGGGTAATATTTCTGGCTGTATCTAATGTGAGCTCTGTACTCGGTGATGGCGTCATTGTGTGAGGAGTTGGCTCTTGACCATTGTAGACTCCAACCATTGACTTCCTCAGACATAGAGCCAATATAAGCTCTGATAATGCCGCACTTTGTTTTCTTTGGTGGGGGAGGGGCTGCTATGGCTGACACCAGCAGTGATGGACTCTTCACACCTCACATATCAGCAAAATTCTCAGACAAGTCACACTGTGCACACAAAGTTACGCCACCGCCCCTCTATGACCCTCAACACTACAGGCCGTCCACAATGTCATCCAAGAAAGATCTGAGAGAAGAGAATGCCAAGAATTCCAAAGAGATATCAGCGAGGTCAACAAAACCCGCCAAGAAGGAACCACAACATATATACAGGGTACTGCATCCACCATACTGACATGGCTGATACCAGATAATAATAGATTGTATTCTCCTGTCCTACAGTCGGCCTCTCCTCTCCTGACATGGCTGATACCAGATAATAATAGATTGTATTCCCCTGTCCTACAGTCGGCCTCTCCTCTCCTGACATGGCTGATACCAGATAATAATAGATTGTATTCCCCTGTCCTACAGTCGGCCTCTCCTCTCCTGACATGGCTGATAACAGATAGTAATAGATTGTATTCTCCTGTCCTACAGTCGGCCGCTCCTGACATGGCTGATAACAGATAGTAATAGATTGTATTCCCCTGTCCTACAATCGGCCTCTCCTGACATGGCTGATAACAGATAGTAATAGATTGTATTCTCCTGTCCTACAGTCGGCCTCTCCTCTCCTGACATGGCTGATAACAGATAGTAATAGATTGTATTCCCCTGTCCTACAGTCGGCCTCTCCTCTCCTGACATGGCTGATAACAGATAGTAATAGATTGTATTCTCCTGTCCTACAGTCGCCCCCTGCTGACATGGCTGATAACAGATAGTAATAGATTGTATTCCCCTTTCCTACAGTCGGCCTCTCCTCTCCTGACATGGCTGATAACAGATAGTAATAGATTGTATTCCCCTGTCCTACAGTCGGCCTCTCCCCTCCTGACATGGCTGATAACAGATAGTAATAGATTGTATTCTCCTGTCCTACAGTCGGCCTCTCCTCTCCTGACATGGCTGATAACAGATAGTAATAGATTGTATTCCCCTGTCCTACAGTCGGCCTCTCCTCTCCTGACATGGCTGATAACAGATAGTAATAGATTGTATTCTCCTGTCCTACAGTCGGCCTCTCCTGACATGGCTGATAACAGATAGTAATAGATTGTATTCTCCTGTCCTACAGTCGGCCTCTCCTCTCCTGACATGGCTGATAACAGATAGTAATAGATTGTATTCTCCTGTCCTACAGTCGGCCTCTCCTCTCCTGACATGGCTGATAACAGATAGTAATAGATTGTATTCTCCTGTCCTACAGTCGGCCTCTCCTCTCCTGACATGGCTGATAACAGATAGTAATAGATTGTATTCCCCTGTCCTACAGTCGGCCTCTCCTCTCCTGACATGGCTGATAACAGATAGTAATAGATTGTATTCCCCTGTCCTACAGTCGGCCTCTCCTCTCCTGACATGGCTGATAACAGATAGTAATAGATTGTATTCCCCTGTCCTACAGTCGGCCTCTCCTAACATGGCTGATAACAGATAGTAATAGATTGCATTCTCCTGTCCTACAGTCGGCCTCTCCTCTCCTGACATGGCTGATAACAGATAGTAATAGATTGTATTCCCCTGTCCTACAGTCGGCCTCTCCTGACATGGCTGATAACAGATAGTAATAGATTGTATTCCCCTGTCCTACAGTTGGCCTCTCCTCCCCTGACATGGCTGATAACAGATAGTAATAGATTGTATTCCCCTGTCCTACAGTTGGCCTCTCCTCTCCTGACATGGCTGATAACAGATAGTAATAGATTGTATTCTCCTGTCCTATAGTCGGCCTCTCCCCTCCTGACATGGCTGATAACAGATAGTAATAGATTGTATTCTCCTGTCCTACAGTCGGCCTATCCTGACATGGCTGATAACAGATAGTAATAGATTGTATTCTCCTGTCCTACAGTCGGCCTCTCCTCTCCTGACATGGCTGATAACAGATAGTAATAGATTGTATTCCCCTGTCCTACAGTCGCCCCCTGCTGACATGGCTGATAACAGATAGTAATAGATTGTATTCCCCTGTCCTACAGTCGGCCTCTCCTCTCCTGACATGGCTGATAACAGATAGTAATAGATTGCATTCCCCTGTCCTACAGTCGGCCTCTCCTGACATGGCTGATAACAGATAGTAACAGATTGTATTCTCCTGTCCTACAGTCGGCCTCTCCTCTCCTGACATGGCTGATAACAGATAGTAATAGATTGCATTCCCCTGTCCTACAGTCGGCCTCTCCTGACATGGCTGATAACAGATAGTAACAGATTGTATTCTCCTGTCCTACAGTCGGCCTCTCCTCTCCTGACATGGCAGATAACAGATAGTAATAGATTGTATTCCCCTGTCCTACAGTCGGCCTCTCCCCTCCTGACATGGCTGATAACAGATAGTAATAGATTGTATTCCCCTGTCCTACAGTCGGCCTCTCCCCTCCTGACATGGCTGATAACAGATAGTAATAGATTGTATTCCCCTGTCCTACAGTCGGCCTCTCCTCTCCTGACATGGCTGATAACAGATAGTAATAGATTGTATTCCCCTGTCCTACAGTCGGCCTCTCCTCTCCTGACATGGCTGATAACAGATAGTAATAGATTGTATTCCCCTGTCCTACAGTCGGCCTCTCCCCTCCTGACATGGCTGATAACAGATAGTAATAGATTGTATTCCCCTGTCCTACAGTCGGCCTCTCCTGACACGGCTGATAACAGATAGTAACAGATTGTATTCTCCTGTCCTACAGTCGGCCTCTCCTCTCCTGACATGGCAGATAACAGATAGTAATAGATTGTATTCCCCTGTCCTACAGTCGGCCTCTCCCCTCCTGACATGGCTGATAACAGATAGTAATAGATTGTATTCCCCTGTCCTACAGTCGGCCTCTCCCCTCCTGACACGGCTGATAACAGATAGTAATAGATTGTATTCCCCTGTCCTACAGTCGGCCTCTCCTATCCTGACATAGCTGATAACAGATAGTAATAGATTGTATTCCCCTGTCCTACAGTCGGCCTCTCCTCTCCTGACATGGCTGATAACAGATAGTAATAGATTGTATTCCCCTGTCCTACAGTCGGCCTCTCCACTCCTGACATGGCTGATAACAGATAGTAATAGATTGTATTCCCCTGTCCTACAGTCGGCCTCTCCCCTCCTGACATGGCTGATAACAGATAGTAATAGATTGTATTCCCCTGTCCTACAGTCGGCCTCTCCTGACACGGCTGATAACAGATAGTAATAGATTGTATTCTCCTGTCCTACAGTCGGCCTCTCCTCTCCTGACATGGCTGATAACAGATAGTAATAGATTGTATTCCCCTGTCCTACAGTCGGCCTCTCCTGACACGGCTGATAACAGATAGTAATAGATTGTATTATCCTGTCCTACAGTCGGCCTTTCCTCTCCTGACATGGCTGATAACAGATAGTAATAGATTGTATTCTCCTGTCCTACAGTCGGCCTCTCCTCTCCTGACATGGCTGATCACAGATAGTAATAGATTGTATTCCCCTGTCATACAGTCGGCCTCTCCCCTCCTGACATGGCTGATAACAGATAGTAATAGATTGTATTCCCCTGTCCTACAGTCGGCCTCTCCTGACACGGCTGATAACAGATAGTAATAGATTGTATTCTCCTGTCCTACAGTCGGCCTCTCCTGACATGGCTGATAACAGATAGTAATAGATTGTATTCCCCTGTCCTACAGTCAGCCTCTCCTCTCCTGACATGGCTGATAACAGATAGTAATAGATTGTATTCCCCTGTCCTACAGTCGGCCTCTCCTGACACGGCTGATAACAGATAGTAATAGATTGTATTATCCTGTCCTACAGTCGGCCTTTCCTCTCCTGACATGGCTGATAACAGATAGTAATAGATTGTATTCTCCTGTCCTACAGTCGGCCTCTCCTCTCCTGACATGGCTGATCACAGATAGTAATAGATTGTATTCCCCTTTCATACAGTCGGCCTCTCCCCTCCTGACATGGCTGATAACAGATAGTAATAGATTGTATTCCCCTGTCCTACAGTCGGCCTCTCCTGACACGGCTGATAACAGATAGTAATAGATTGTATTCTCCTGTCCTACAGTCGGCCTCTCCTGACATGGCTGATAACAGATAGTAATAGATTGTATTCCCCTGTCCTACAGTCAGCCTCTCCTCTCCTGACATGGCTGATAACAGATAGTAATAGATTGTATTCCCCTGTCCTACAGTCGGCCTCTCCTGACACGGCTGATAACAGATAGTAATAGATTGTATTATCCTGTCCTACAGTCGGCCTTTCCTCTCCTGACATGGCTGATAACAGATAGTAATAGATTGTATTCTCCTGTCCTACAGTCGGCCTCTCCCCTCCTGACATGGCTGATAACAGATAGTAATAGATTGTATTCCCCTGTCCTACAGTCGGCCTCTCCTCTCCTGACATGGCTGATAACAGATAGTAATAGATTGTATTCCCCTGTCCTACAGTCGGCCTCTCCCCTCCTGACATGGCTGATAACAGATAGTAATAGATTGTATTCCCCTGTCCTACAGTCGGCCTCTCCTGACATGGCTGATAACAGATAGTAATAGATTGTATTCCCCTGTCCTACAGTCGGCCTCTCCTCTCCTGACATGGCTGATAACAGATAGTAATAGATTGTATTCCCCTGTCCTACAGTCGGCCTCTCCTCTCCTGACATGGCTGATAACAGATAGTAATAGATTGTATTCCCCTATCCTACAGTCGGCCTCTCCTCTCCTGACATGGCTGATAACAGATAGTAATAGATTGTATTCCCCTGTCCTACAGTCGGCCTCTCCTCTCTTGACATGGCAGATAACAGATAGTAATAGATTGTATTCTCCTGTCCTACAGTCGGCCTCTCCCCTCCTGACATGGCTGATAACAGATAGTAATAGATTGTATTCCCCTGTCCTACAGTCGGCCTCTCCTCTCCTGACATGGCTGATAACAGATAGTAATAGATTGTATTCCCCTGTCCTACAGTCGGCCTCTCCTGACATGGCTGATAACAGATAGTAATAGATTGTATTCCCCTGTCCTACTGTCGCCCCCTGCTGACATGGCTGATAACAGATAGTAATAGATTGTATTCCCCTGTCCTACAGTCGGCCTCTCCTCTCTTGACATGGCAGATAACAGATAGTAATAGATTGTATTCCCCTGTCCTACAGTCGGCCTCTCCTCTCTTGACATGGCAGATAACAGATAGTAATAGATTGTACTCCCCTGTCCTACAGTCGGCCTCTCCCCTCCTGACATGGCTGATAACAGATAGTAATAGATTGTATTCTCCTGTCCTACAGTCGGCCTCTCCCCTCCTGACATGGCTGATAACAGATAGTAATAGATTGTATTCCCCTGTCCTACAGTCGGCCTCTCCTCTCCTGACATGGCTGATAACAGATAGTAATAGATTGTATTCCCCTGTCCTACAGTCGGCCTCTCCTGACATGGCTGATAACAGATTGTAATAGATTGTATTCTCCTGTCCTACAGTCGGCCTCTCCTCTCCTGACATGGCTGATAACAGATAGTAATAGATTGTATTCTCCTGTCCTACAGTCGGCCTCTCCTCTCCTGACATGGCTGATAACAGATAGTAATAGATTGTATTCCCATGTCCTACAGTCGGCCTCTCCTCTCCTGACATGGCTGATAACAGATAGTAATAGATTGTATTCTCCTGTCCTACAGTCGGCCTCTCCTCTCCTGACATGGCTGATAACAGATAGTAATAGATTGTATTCCCCTGTCCTACAGTCGGCCTCTCCTCTCCTGACATGGCTGATTACAGATAGTAATAGATTGTATTCCCCTGTCCTACAGTCGGCCCCTCCTCTCCTGACATGGCTGATAACAGATAGTAATAGATTGTATTCCCCTGTCCTACAGTCGGCCTCTCCTCTCCTGACATGGCTGATAACAGATAGTAATAGATTGTATTCTCCTGTCCTACAGTCGGCCTCTCCCCTCCTGACATGGCTGATAACAGATAGTAATAGATTGTATTCTCCTGTCCTACAGTCGGCCTCTCCTCTCCTGACATGGCTGATAACAGATAGTAATAGATTGTATTCCCCTGTCCTACAGTCGGCCTCTCCTGACATGGCTGATAACAGATAGTAATAGATTGTATTCCCCTGTCCTACAGTCGTCCTCTCCCATCCTGACATGGCTGATAACAGATAGTAATAGATTGTATTCCCCTGTCCTACAGTCGGCCTCTCCTCTCCTGACATGGCTGATAACAGATAGTAATAGATTGTATTCTCCTGTCAAACAGTCGGCCTCTCCTCTCCTGACATGGCTGATAACAGATAGTAATAGATTGTATTCTCCTGTCCTACAGTCGGCCTCTCCTCTCCTGACATGGCTGATAACAGATAGTAATAGATTGTATTCTCCTGTCCTACAGTCGGCCTCTCCTCTCCTGACATGGCTGATAACAGATAGTAATAGATTGTATTCTCCTGTCCTACAGTCGGCCTCTCCTCTCCTGACATGGCTGATAACAGATAGTAATAGATTGTATTCTCCTGTCCTACAGTCGGCCTCTCCTCTCCTGACATGGCTGATAACAGATAGTAATAGATTGTATTCTCCTGTCCTACAGTCGGCCTCTCCTCTCCTGACATGGCTGATAACAGATAGTAATAGATTGTATTCTCCTGTCCTACAGTCGGCCTCTCCTCTCCTGACATGGCTGATAACAGATAGTAATAGATTGTATTCTCCTGTCCTTCAGTCGGCCTCTCCTCTCCTGACATGGCTGATAACAGATAGTAATAGATTGTATTCTCCTGTCCTACAGTCGGCCTCTCCTCTCCTGACATGGCTGATAACAGATAGTAATAGATTGTATTCCCCTGTCCTACAGTCGGCCTCTCCTGACATGGCTGATAACAGATAGTAATAGATTGTATTCCCCTGTCCTACAGTCGGCCTCTCCCATCCTGACATGGCTGATAACAGATAGTAATAGATTGTATTCCCCTGTCCTACAGTCGGCCTCTCCTCTCCTGACATGGCTGATAACAGATAGTAATAGATTGTATTCTCCTGTCCTACAGTCGGCCTCTCCTCTCCTGACATGGCTGATAACAGATAGTAATAGATTGTATTCTCCTGTCCTACAGTCGGCCTCTCCTCTCCTGACATGGCTGATAACAGATAGTAATAGATTGTATTCCCCTCTCCTACAGTCGGCCTCTCCTGACATGGCTGATAACAGATAGTAATAGATTGTATTCCCCTGTCCTACAGTCGGCCTCTCCTCTCCTGACATGGCTGATAACAGATAGTAATAGATTGTATTCTCCTGTCCTACAGTCGGCCCCTCCTGACATGGCTGATAACAGATAATAATAGATTGTATTCCCCTGTCCTACAGTCGGCCCCTCCTGACATGGCTGATAACAGATAGTAATAGATTGTATTCTCCTGTCCTATAGTCGGCCTCTCCTCTCCTGACATGGCTGATAACAGATAGTAATAGATTGTATTCCCCTGTCCTACAGCCGGCCTCTCCTCTCCTGACATGGCTGATAACAGATAGTAATAGATTGTATTCTCCTGTCCTACAGTCGGCCTCTCCTCTCCTGACATGGCTGATAACAGATAGTAATAGATTGTATTCCCCTGTCCTACAGTCGGCCTCTCCTCTCCTGACATGGCTGATAACAGATAGTAATAGATTGTATTCCCCTGTCCTACAGTCGGCCTCTCCTCTCCTGACATGGCTGATAACAGATAGTAATAGATTGTATTCCCCTGTCCTACAGTCGGCCCCTCCTGACATGGCTGATAACAGATAGTAATAGATTGTATTCTCCTGTCCTACAGTCGGCCTCTCCCCTCCTGACATGGCTGATAACAGATAGTAATAGATTGTATTCTCCTGTCCTACAGTCGGCCTCTCCTCTCCTGACATGGCTGATAACAGATAGTAATAGATTGTATTCTCCTGTCCTACAGTCGGCCTCTCCTCTCCTGACATGGCTGATAACAGATAGTAATAGATTGCATTCTCCTGTCCTACAGTCGGCCTCTCCTCTCCTGACATGGCTGATAACAGATAGTAATAGATTGTATTCTCCTGTCCTACAGTCGGCCTCTCCTCTCCTGACATGGCTGATACCAGATAGTAATAGATTGTATTCCCCTGTCCTACAGTCGCCCCCTGCTGACATGGCTGATAACAGATAGTAATAGATTGTATTCCCCTGTCCTACAGTCGGCCTCTCCTCTCCTGACATGGCTGATAACAGATAGTAATAGATTGTATTCCCCTGTCCTACAGTCGGCCTCTCCTGACATGGCTGATAACAGATAGTAATAGATTGTATTCCCCTGTCCTACAGTCAGCCTCTCCTCTCCTGACATGGTTGATAACAGATAGTAATAGATTGTATTCCCCTGTCCTACAGTCGGCCTCTCCTGACACGGCTGATAACAGATAGTAATAGATTGTATTATCCTGTCCTACAGTCGGCCTTTCCTCTCCTGACATGGCTGATAACAGATAGTAATAGATTGTATTCTCCTGTCCTACAGTCGGCCTCTCCCCTCCTGACATGGCTGATAACAGATAGTAATAGATTGTATTCCCCTGTCCTACAGTCGGCCTCTCCTCTCCTGACATGGCTGATAACAGATAGTAATAGATTGTATTCCCCTGTCCTACAGTCGGCCTCTCCCCTCCTGACATGGCTGATAACAGATAGTAATAGATTGTATTCCCCTGTCCTACAGTCGGCCTCTCCTGACATGGCTGATAACAGATAGTAATAGATTGTATTCCCCTGTCCTACAGTCGGCCTCTCCTCTCCTGACATGGCTGATAACAGATAGTAATAGATTGTATTCCCCTGTCCTACAGTCGGCCTCTCCTCTCCTGACATGGCTGATAACAGATAGTAATAGATTGTATTCCCCTATCCTACAGTCGGCCTCTCCTCTCCTGACATGGCTGATAACAGATAGTAATAGATTGTATTCCCCTGTCCTACAGTCGGCCTCTCCTGACATGGCTGATAACAGATAGTAATAGATTGTATTCCCCTGTCCTACAGTCGGCCTCTCCTCTCTTGACATGGCAGATAACAGATAGTAATAGATTGTATTCTCCTGTCCTACAGTCGGCCTCTCCCCTGCTGACATGGCTGATAACAGATAGTAATAGATTGTATTCCCCTGTCCTACAGTCGGCCTCTCCTCTCCTGACATGGCTGATAACAGATAGTAATAGATTGTATTCCCCTGTCCTACAGTCGGCCTCTCCTGACATGGCTGATAACAGATAGTAATAGATTGTATTCCCCTGTCCTACAGTCGGCCTCTCCTCTCCTGACATGGCTGATAACAGATAGTAATAGATTGTATTCCCCTGTCCTACTGTCGCCCCCTGCTGACATGGCTGATAACAGATAGTAATAGATTGTATTCCCCTGTCCTACAGTCGGCCTCTCCTCTCTTGACATGGCAGATAACAGATAGTAATAGATTGTATTCTCCTGTCCTACAGTCGGCCTCTCCCCTCCTGACATGGCTGATAACAGATAGTAATAGATTGTATTCCCCTGTCCTACAGTCGGCCTCTCCTCTCCTGACATGGCTGATAACAGATAGTAATAGATTGTATTCCCCTGTCCTACAGTCGGCCTCTCCTGACATGGCTGATAACAGATAGTAATAGATTGTATTCCCCTGTCCTACAGTCGGCCTCTCCTCTCCTGACATGGCTGATAACAGATAGTAATAGATTGTATTCCCCTGTCCTACTGTCGCCCCCTGCTGACATGGCTGATAACAGATAGTAATAGATTGTATTCCCCTGTCCTACAGTCGGCCTCTCCTCTCTTGACATGGCAGATAACAGATAGTAATAGATTGTATTCCCCTGTCCTACAGTCGGCCTCTCCTCTCTTGACATGGCAGATAACAGATAGTAATAGATTGTACTCCCCTGTCCTACAGTCGGCCTCTCCCCTCCTGACATGGCTGATAACAGATAGTAATAGATTGTATTCTCCTGTCCTACAGTCGGCCTCTCCCCTCCTGACATGGCTGATAACAGATAGTAATAGATTGTATTCCCCTGTCCTACAGTCGGCCTCTCCTCTCCT
Source organism: Leptodactylus fuscus (assembly GCF_031893055.1). NCBI lineage: Eukaryota > Metazoa > Chordata > Amphibia > Anura > Leptodactylidae > Leptodactylus > Leptodactylus fuscus. The sequence goes on along the minus strand of NW_027440174.1, from coordinate 232,469 downwards.
GACATGGCTGATTACAGATAGTAATAGATTGTATTCCCCTGTCCTACAGTCGGCCCCTCCTCTCCTGACATGGCTGATAACAGATAGTAATAGATTGTATTCCCCTGTCCTACAGTCGGCCTCTCCTCTCCTGACATGGCTGATAACAGATAGTAATAGATTGTATTCTCCTGTCCTACAGTCGGCCTCTCCCCTCCTGACATGGCTGATAACAGATAGTAATAGATTGTATTCTCCTGTCCTACAGTCGGCCTCTCCTCTCCTGACATGGCTGATAACAGATAGTAATAGATTGTATTCCCCTGTCCTACAGTCGGCCTCTCCTGACATGGCTGATAACAGATAGTAATAGATTGTATTCCCCTGTCCTACAGTCGTCCTCTCCCATCCTGACATGGCTGATAACAGATAGTAATAGATTGTATTCCCCTGTCCTACAGTCGGCCTCTCCTCTCCTGACATGGCTGATAACAGATAGTAATAGATTGTATTCTCCTGTCAAACAGTCGGCCTCTCCTCTCCTGACATGGCTGATAACAGATAGTAATAGATTGTATTCTCCTGTCCTACAGTCGGCCTCTCCTCTCCTGACACGGCTGATAACAGATAGTAATAGATTGTATTCTCCTGTCCTACAGTCGGCCTCTCCTCTCCTGACATGGCTGATAACAGATAGTAATAGATTGTATTCTCCTGTCCTACAGTCGGCCTCTCCTCTCCTGACATGGCTGATAACAGATAGTAATAGATTGTATTCTCCTGTCCTACAGTCGGCCTCTCCTCTCCTGACATGGCTGATAACAGATAGTAATAGATTGTATTCCCCTGTCCTACAGTCGGCCTCTCCTCTCCTGACATGGCTGATAACAGATAGTAATAGATTGTATTCTCCTGTCCTTCAGTCGGCCTCTCCTCTCCTGACATGGCTGATAACAGATAGTAATAGATTGTATTCTCCTGTCCTACAGTCGGCCTCTCCTCTCCTGACATGGCTGATAACAGATAGTAATAGATTGTATTCCCCTGTCCTACAGTCGGCCTCTCCTGACATGGCTGATAACAGATAGTAATAGATTGTATTCCCCTGTCCTACAGTCGGCCTCTCCTCTCCTGACATGGCTGATAACAGATAGTAATAGATTGTATTCTCCTGTCCTTCAGTCGGCCTCTCCTCTCCTGACATGGCTGATAACAGATAGTAATAGATTGTATTCTCCTGTCCTACAGTCGGCCTCTCCTCTCCTGACATGGCTGATAACAGATAGTAATAGATTGTATTCCCCTGTCCTACAGTCGGCCTCTCCTGACATGGCTGATAACAGATAGTAATAGATTGTATTCCCCTGTCCTACAGTCGGCCTCTCCCATCCTGACATGGCTGATAACAGATAGTAATAGATTGTATTCCCCTGTCCTACAGTCGGCCTCTCCTCTCCTGACATGGCTGATAACAGATAGTAATAGATTGTATTCTCCTGTCCTACAGTCGGCCTCTCCTCTCCTGACATGGCTGATAACAGATAGTAATAGATTGTATTCTCCTGTCCTACAGTCGGCCTCTCCTCTCCTGACATGGCTGATAACAGATAGTAATAGATTGTATTCCCCTCTCCTACAGTCGGCCTCTCCTGACATGGCTGATAACAGATAGTAATAGATTGTATTCCCCTGTCCTACAGTCGGCCTCTCCTCTCCTGACATGGCTGATAACAGATAGTAATAGATTGTATTCTCCTGTCCTACAGTCGGCCTCTCCCCTCCTGACATGGCTGATAACAGATAGTAATAGATTGTATTCCCCTGTCCTACAGTCGGCCTCTCCTCTCCTGACATGGCTGATAACAGATAGTAATAGATTGTATTCTCCTGTCCTACAGTCGGCCCCTCCTGACATGGCTGATAACAGATAATAATAGATTGTATTCCCCTGTCCTACAGTCGGCCCCTCCTGACATGGCTGATAACAGATAGTAATAGATTGTATTCTCCTGTCCTATAGTCGGCCTCTCCTCTCCTGACATGGCTGATAACAGATAGTAATAGATTGTATTCCCCTGTCCTACAGCCGGCCTCTCCTCTCCTGACATGGCTGATAACAGATAGTAATAGATTGTATTCTCCTGTCCTACAGTCGGCCTCTCCTCTCCTGACATGGCTGATAACAGATAGTAATAGATTGTATTCCCCTGTCCTACAGTCGGCCTCTCCTCTCCTGACATGGCTGATAACAGATAGTAATAGATTGTATTCCCCTGTCCTACAGTCGGCCCCTCCTGACATGGCTGATAACAGATAGTAATAGATTGCATTCTCCTGTCCTACAGTCGGCCTCTCCTCTCCTGACATGGCTGATAACAGATAGTAATAGATTGTATTCTCCTGTCCTACAGTCGGCCTCTCCTCTCCTGACATGGCTGATACCAGATAGTAATAGATTGTATTCCCCTGTCCTACAGTCGCCCCCTGCTGACATGGCTGATAACAGATAGTAATAGATTGTATTCCCCTGTCCTACAGTCGGCCTCTCCTCTCCTGACATGGCTGATAACAGATAGTAATAGATTGTATTCCCCTGTCCTACAGTCGGCCTCTCCTGACATGGCTGATAACAGATAGTAATAGATTGTATTCCCCTGTCCTACAGTCAGCCTCTCCTCTCCTGACATGGTTGATAACAGATAGTAATAGATTGTATTCCCCTGTCCTACAGTCGGCCTCTCCTGACACGGCTGATAACAGATAGTAATAGATTGTATTATCCTGTCCTACAGTCGGCCTTTCCTCTCCTGACATGGCTGATAACAGATAGTAATAGATTGTATTCTCCTGTCCTACAGTCGGCCTCTCCCCTCCTGACATGGCTGATAACAGATAGTAATAGATTGTATTCCCCTGTCCTACAGTCGGCCTCTCCTCTCCTGACATGGCTGATAACAGATAGTAATAGATTGTATTCCCCTGTCCTACAGTCGGCCTCTCCCCTCCTGACATGGCTGATAACAGATAGTAATAGATTGTATTCCCCTGTCCTACAGTCGGCCTCTCCTGACATGGCTGATAACAGATAGTAATAGATTGTATTCCCCTGTCCTACAGTCGGCCTCTCCTCTCCTGACATGGCTGATAACAGATAGTAATAGATTGTATTCCCCTGTCCTACAGTCGGCCTCTCCTCTCCTGACATGGCTGATAACAGATAGTAATAGATTGTATTCCCCTATCCTACAGTCGGCCTCTCCTCTCCTGACATGGCTGATAACAGATAGTAATAGATTGTATTCCCCTGTCCTACAGTCGGCCTCTCCTGACATGGCTGATAACAGATAGTAATAGATTGTATTCCCCTGTCCTACAGTCGGCCTCTCCTCTCTTGACATGGCAGATAACAGATAGTAATAGATTGTATTCTCCTGTCCTACAGTCGGCCTCTCCCCTGCTGACATGGCTGATAACAGATAGTAATAGATTGTATTCCCCTGTCCTACAGTCGGCCTCTCCTCTCCTGACATGGCTGATAACAGATAGTAATAGATTGTATTCCCCTGTCCTACAGTCGGCCTCTCCTGACATGGCTGATAACAGATAGTAATAGATTGTATTCCCCTGTCCTACAGTCGGCCTCTCCTCTCCTGACATGGCTGATAACAGATAGTAATAGATTGTATTCCCCTGTCCTACTGTCGCCCCCTGCTGACATGGCTGATAACAGATAGTAATAGATTGTATTCCCCTGTCCTACAGTCGGCCTCTCCTCTCTTGACATGGCAGATAACAGATAGTAATAGATTGTATTCCCCTGTCCTACAGTCGGCCTCTCCTCTCCTGACATGGCAGATAACAGATAGTAATAGATTGTATTCTCCTGTCCTACAGTCGGCCTCTCCCCTCCTGACATGGCTGATAACAGATAGTAATAGATTGTATTCTCCTGTCCTACAGTCGGCCTCTCCCCTCCTGACATGGCTGATAACAGATAGTAATAGATTGTATTCCCCTGTCCTACAGTCGGCCTCTCCTCTCCTGACATGGCTGATAACAGATAGTAATAGATTGTATTCCCCTGTCCTACAGTCGGCCTCTCCTGACATGGCTGATAACAGATAGTAATAGATTGTATTCCCCTGTCCTACAGTCGGCCTCTCCTCTCCTGACATGGCTGATAACAGATAGTAATAGATTGTATTCCCCTGTCCTACTGTCGCCCCCTGCTGACATGGCTGATAACAGATAGTAATAGATTGTATTCCCCTGTCCTACAGTCGGCCTCTCCTCTCTTGACATGGCAGATAACAGATAGTAATAGATTGTATTCCCCTGTCCTACAGTCGGCCTCTCCTCTCTTGACATGGCAGATAACAGATAGTAATAGATTGTACTCCCCTGTCCTACAGTCGGCCTCTCCCCTCCTGACATGGCTGATAACAGATAGTAATAGATTGTATTCTCCTGTCCTACAGTCGGCCTCTCCCCTCCTGACATGGCTGATAACAGATAGTAATAGATTGTATTCCCCTGTCCTACAGTCGGCCTCTCCTCTCCTGACATGGCTGATTACAGATAGTAATAGATTGTATTCCCCTGTCCTACAGTCGGCCCCTCCTCTCCTGACATGGCTGATAACAGATAGTAATAGATTGTATTCCCCTGTCCTACAGTCGGCCTCTCCTCTCCTGACATGGCTGATAACAGATAGTAATAGATTGTATTCTCCTGTCCTACAGTCGGCCTCTCCTCTCCTGACATGGCTGATAACAGATAGTAATAGATTGTATTCTCCTGTCCTACAGTCGGCCTCTCCTGACATGGCTGATAACAGATAGTAATAGATTGTATTCTCCTGTCCTACAGTCGGCCTCTCCTCTCCTGACATGGCTGATAACAGATAGTAATAGATTGTATTCCCCTGTCCTACAGTCGGCCTCTCCTGACATGGCTGATAACAGATAGTAATAGATTGTATTCCCCTGTCCTACAGTCGTCCTCTCCCATCCTGACATGGCTGATAACAGATAGTAATAGATTGTATTCCCCTGTCCTACAGTCGGCCTCTCCTCTCCTGACATGGCTGATAACAGATAGTAATAGATTGTATTCTCCTGTCAAACAGTCGGCCTCTCCTCTCCTGACATGGCTGATAACAGATAGTAATAGATTGTATTCTCCTGTCCTACAGTCGGCCTCTCCTCTCCTGACACGGCTGATAACAGATAGTAATAGATTGTATTCTCCTGTCCTACAGTCGGCCTCTCCTCTCCTGACATGGCTGATAACAGATAGTAATAGATTGTATTCTCCTGTCCTACAGTCGGCCTCTCCTCTCCTGACATGGCTGATAACAGATAGTAATAGATTGTATTCTCCTGTCCTACAGTCGGCCTCTCCTCTCCTGACATGGCTGATAACAGATAGTAATAGATTGTATTCTCCTGTCCTACAGTCGGCCTCTCCTCTCCTGACATGGCTGATAACAGATAGTAATAGATTGTATTCCCCTGTCCTACAGTCGGCCTCTCCTCTCCTGACATGGCTGATAACAGATAGTAATAGATTGTATTCTCCTGTCCTTCAGTCGGCCTCTCCTCTCCTGACATGGCTGATAACAGATAGTAATAGATTGTATTCTCCTGTCCTACAGTCGGCCTCTCCTCTCCTGACATGGCTGATAACAGATAGTAATAGATTGTATTCCCCTGTCCTACAGTCGGCCTCTCCTGACATGGCTGATAACAGATAGTAATAGATTGTATTCCCCTGTCCTACAGTCGGCCTCTCCCATCCTGACATGGCTGATAACAGATAGTAATAGATTGTATTCCCCTGTCCTACAGTCGGCCTCTCCTCTCCTGACATGGCTGATAACAGATAGTAATAGATTGTATTCTCCTGTCCTACAGTCGGCCTCTCCTCTCCTGACATGGCTGATAACAGATAGTAATAGATTGTATTCTCCTGTCCTACAGTCGGCCTCTCCTCTCCTGACATGGCTGATAACAGATAGTAATAGATTGTATTCCCCTCTCCTACAGTCGGCCTCTCCTGACATGGCTGATAACAGATAGTAATAGATTGTATTCCCCTGTCCTACAGTCGGCCTCTCCTCTCCTGACATGGCTGATAACAGATAGTAATAGATTGTATTCTCCTGTCCTACAGTCGGCCTCTCCCCTCCTGACATGGCTGATAACAGATAGTAATAGATTGTATTCCCCTGTCCTGCAGTCGGCCTCTCCTCTCCTGACATGGCTGATAACAGATAGTAATAGATTGTATTCTCCTGTCCTACAGTCGGCCCCTCCTGACATGGCTGATAACAGATAATAATAGATTGTATTCCCCTGTCCTACAGTCGGCCCCTCCTGACATGGCTGATAACAGATAGTAATAGATTGTATTCTCCTGTCCTATAGTCGGCCTCTCCTCTCCTGACATGGCTGATAACAGATAGTAATAGATTGTATTCCCCTGTCCTACAGCCGGCCTCTCCTCTCCTGACATGGCTGATAACAGATAGTAATAGATTGTATTCTCCTGTCCTACAGTCGGCCTTTCCTCTCCTGACATGGCTGATAACAGATAGTAATAGATTGTATTCCCCTGTCCTACAGTCGGCCTCTCCTCTCCTGACATGGCTGATAACAGATAGTAATAGATTGTATTCCCCTGTCCTACAGTCGGCCTCTCCTCTCCTGACATGGCTGATAACAGATAGTAATAGATTGTATTCCCCTGTCCTACAGTCGGCCCCTCCTGACATGGCTGATAACAGATAGTAATAGATTGTATTCTCCTGTCCTACAGTCGGCCTCTCCCCTCCTGACATGGCTGATAACAGATAGTAATAGATTGCATTCTCCTGTCCTACAGTCGGCCTCTCCTCTCCTGACATGGCTGATAACAGATAGTAATAGATTGTATTCTCCTGTCCTACAGTCGGCCTCTCCTCTCCTGACATGGCTGATAACAGATAGTAATAGATTGTATTCTCCTGTTCTACAGTCGGCCTCTCCTCTCCTGACATGGCTGATAACAGATAGTAATAGATTGTATTCCCCTGTCCTACAGTCGGCCTCTCCTGACATGGCTGATAACAGATAGTAATAGATTGTATTCCCCTCTTCTACAGTCGGCCTCTCCTGACACGGCTGATAACAGATAGTAATAGATTGTATTCCCCTGTCCTACAGTCGGCCTCTCCCCTCCTGACATGGCTGATAACAGATAGTAATAGATTGTACTCTCCTGTCCTACAGTCGGCCTCTCCTCTCCTGACATGGCTGATAACAGATAGTAATAGATTGTATTCTCCTGTCCTACAGTCGGCCTCTCCCCTCCTGACATGGCTGATAACAGATAGTAATAGATTGTATTCTCCTGTCCTACAGTCGCCCCCTGCTGACATGGCTGATAACAGATAGTAATAGATTGTATTCTCCTGTCCTACAGTCGCCCCCTGCTGACATGGCTGATAACAGATAGTAATAGATTGTATTCCCCTGTCCTACAGTCGGCCTCTCCTCTCCTGACATGGCTGATAACAGATAGTAATAGATTGTATTCCCCTGTCCTACAGTCGGCCTCTCCTGACATGGCTGATAACAGATAGTAATAGATTGTATTCCCCTGTCCTACAGTCGGCCTCTCCTCTCCTGACATGGCTGATAACAGATAGTAATAGATTGTATTCCCCTGTCCTACAGTCGTCCTCTCATCTCCTGACATGGCTGATAACAGATAGTAATAGATTGTATTCCCCTGTCCTACAGTCGGCCTCTCCTCTCCTGACATGGCTGATAACAGATAGTAATAGATTGTATTCTCCTGTCCTACAGTCGGCCTCTCCTCTCCTGACATGGCTGATAACAGATAGTAATAGATTGTATTCTCCTGTCCTACAGTCGGCCTCTCCTGACATGGCTGATAACAGATAGTAATAGATTGTATTCCCCTGTCCTACAGTCGGCCCCTCCTGACATGGCTGATAACAGATAGTAATAGATTGTATTCCCCTGTCCTACTGTCGCCCCCTGCTGACATGGCTGATAACAGATAATAATAGATTGTACATACACCATTTGCACCGTCCCCCGTGTTGATGAGTATTACTGAGTGTGACATGTCAGGAATCCTGCGTGTAATAGATTACTGTCTCCATATTACATGAGATTCTTCGCCATCTGTTCAGAGGCTGCAGCTAATTCTGGGAGCGCCTCCATCCTCAGGATTCTGCTTCTTGTCACTAATGTGATGGTCCTACAGCAACATAACATAACAACATACACTATCCACACTATATACAGTATATACAGGTTATTACACTGCCTGCCCAGCCTCATTCATGCTCCACTGCACTAATCCCAGTAACTCACAATCTCTCCGGCTGCAACACCAAGAAACAAAGCACAAAAACTATATTAGAAATATAAACTTACATATATATATACAGTCCTATGAAAAAGTTTGGGCACCCCTATTAATCTTAATCATTTTTAGTTCTAAATATTTTGGTGTTTGCAGCAGCCATTTCAGTTTGATATATCTAATAACTGATGGACACAGTAATATTTCAGGATTGAAATGAGGTTTATTGTACTAACAGAAAATGCGCAATATGCATTAAACCAAAATTTGACCGGTGCAAAAGTATGGGCACCTCAACAGAAAAGTGACATTAATATTTAGTACATCCTCCTTTTGCAGAGATAACAGCCTCTAGTCGCCTCCTGTAGCTTTTAATCAGTTCCTGGATACTGGATGAAGGGATTTTGGGCCATTTCTTTCTACAAAACAATTCAAGTTCAGTTAAGTTAGATGGTCGCCGAGCATGGACAGCCCGCTTCACATCATCCCACAGATGTCCAATGATATTCAGGTCTGGGGACTGGGATGGCCATTCCAGAACATTGTAATTGTTCCTATACCTCCCCCCCCCAGCAGAGGGTCCTCTCATTACAGGTGGTCCTATACCCCCCCCCCTTCCCAGCAGAGGGTCTCCTCATTACAGGTGGTCCTATACCCCCCCCTTCCCAGCAGAGGGTCTCCTCATTACAGGTGGTCCTATACCCCCCCCCCCAGCAGAGGGTCTCCTCATTACAGGTGGTCCTATACCCCCCCCCCCAGCAGAGGGTCCTCTCATTACAGGTGGTCCTATACCCCCCCCCCCCCAGCAGAGGGTCTCCTCATTACAGGTGGTCCTATACCCCCCCCCCCAGCAGAGGGTCTCCTCATTACAGGTGGTCCTATACCCCCCCCCCAGCAGAGGGTCTCCTCATTACAGGTGGTCCTATACCCCCCCCCCCAGCAGAGGGTCCTCTCATTACAGGTGGTCCTATACCCCCCCCCCCCCAGCAGAGGGTCTCCTCATTACAGGTGGTCCTATACCCCCCCCCCAGCAGAGGGTCCTCTCATTACAGGTGGTCCTATACCCCCCCCTTCCCAGCAGAGGGTCTCCTCATTACAGGTGGTCCTATACCCCCCCCCCCAGCAGAGGGTCTCCTCATTACAGGTGGTCCTATACCCCCCCCCCCAGCAGAGGGTCCTCTCATTACAGGTGGTCCTATACCCCCCCCTTCCCAGCAGAGGGTCTCCTCATTACAGGTGGTCCTATACCCCCCCCTTCCCAGCAGAGGGTCTCCTCATTACAGGTGGTCCTATACCCCCCCCCCCCCAGCAGAGGGTCCTCTCATTACAGGTGGTCCTATACCCCCCCCCCCCAGCAGAGGGTCTCCTCATTACAGGTGGTCCTATACCCCCCCCCCCCAGCAGAGGGTCCTCTCATTACAGGTGGTCCTATACCCCCCCCCCCAGCAGAGGGTCCTCTCATTACAGGTGGTCCTATACCCCCCCCCTTCCCAGCAGAGGGTCCTCTCATTACAGGTGGTCCTATACCCCCCCCCCCAGCAGAGGGTCCTCTCATTACAGGTGGTCCTATACCCCCCCCCCCCAGCAGAGGGTCTCCTCATTACAGGTGGTCCTATACCCCCCCCCCCAGCAGAGGGTCCTCTCATTACAGGTGGTCCTATACCTCCCCCCCCCCAGCAGAGGGTCCTCTCATTACAGGTGGTCCTATACCCCCCCCCCCAGCAGAGGGTCTCCTCATTACAGGTGGTCCTAATCCCCCCCCCCCCCAGCAGAGGGTCCTCTCATTACAGGTGGTCCTATACCCCCCCCCCCAGCAGAGGGTCTCCTCATTACAGGTGGTCCTATACCCCCCCCCCCAGCAGAGGGTCTCCTCATTACAGGTGGTCCTATACCCCCCCCCCCAGCAGAGGGTCCTCTCATTACAGGTGGTCCTATACCCCCCAGCAGAGGGTCCTCTCATTACAGGTGGTCCTATACCCCCCCCCTTCCCAGCAGAGGGTCCTCTCATTACAGGTGGTCCTATACCCCCCCCTTCCCAGCAGAGGGTCCTCTCATTACAGGTGGTCCTATACCCCCCCCTTCCCAGCAGAGGGTCTCCTCATTACAGGTGGTCCTATACCCCCCCCCTTCCCAGCAGAGGGTCCTCTCATTACAGGTGGTCCTATACCTCCCCCCCCCAGCAGAGGGTCCTCTCATTACAGGTGGTCCTATACCCCCCCCCCCCAGCAGAGGGTCTCCTCATTACAGGTGGTCCTATACCCCCCCCCAGCAGAGGGTCCTCTCATTACAGGTGGTCCTATACCCCCCCCCCCCAGCAGAGGGTCCTCTCATTACAGGTGGTCCTATACCCCCCCCCCCCAGCAGAGGGTCTCCTCATTACAGGTGGTCCTATACCCCCCCCCCAGCAGAGGGTCCTCTCATTACAGGTGGTCCTATACCCCCCCCCCCCCAGCAGAGGGTCCTCTCATTACAGGTGGTCCTATACCCCCCCCCTTCCCAGCAGAGGGTCCTCTCATTACAGGTGGTCCTATACCCCCCCCTTCCCAGCAGAGGGTCCTCTCATTACAGGTGGTCCTATACCCCCCCCTTCCCAGCAGAGGGTCTCCTCATTACAGGTGGTCCTATACCCCCCCCCTTCCCAGCAGAGGGTCCTCTCATTACAGGTGGTCCTATACCCCCCCCCCAGCAGAGGGTCCTCTCATTACAGGTGGTCCTATACCCCCCCCCCCCAGCAGAGGGTCCTCTCATTACAGGTGGTCCTATACCTCCCCCCCCCCAGCAGAGGGTCCTCTCATTACAGGTGGTCCTATACCCCCCCCCCCAGCAGAGGGTCCTCTCATTACAGGTGGTCCTATACCCCCCCCCCCCAGCAGAGGGTCCTCTCATTACAGGTGGTCCTATACCCCCCCCCCAGCAGAGGGTCCTCTCATTACAGGTGGTCCTATACCCCCCCCCCCCCCAGCAGAGGGTCCTCTCATTACAGGTGGTCCTATACCCCCCCCCCAGCAGAGGGTCCTCTCATTACAGGTGGTCCTATACCCCCCCCCCAGCAGAGGGTCTCCTCATTACAGGTGGTCCTATACCCCCCCCTTCCCAGCAGAGGGTCTCCTCATTACAGGTGGTCCTATACCCCCCCCCCCAGCAGAGGGTCTCCTCATTACAGGTGGTCCTATACCCCCCCCCCAGCAGAGGGTCCTCTCATTACAGGTGGTCCTATACCTCCCCCCCCCCCCAGCAGAGGGTCTCCTCATTACAGGTGGTCCTATACCCCCCCCCCCCAGCAGAAGGTCCTCTCATTACAGGTGGTCCTATACCCCCCCCCAGCAGAGGGTCCCCTCATTACAGGTGGTCCTATACCCCCCCCCCCAGCAGAGGGTCCTCTCATTACAGGTGGTCCTATACCCCCCCCCCCCCCAGCAGAGGGTCCTCTCATTACAGGTGGTCCTATACCCCCCCCCCCCCCCAGCAGAGGGTCCTCTCATTACAGGTGGTCCTATACCTCCCCCCCCCCCCCAGCAGAGGGTCCTCTCATTACAGGTGGTCCTATACCCCCCCCCCAGCAGAGGGTCCTCTCATTACAGGTGGTCCTATACCTCCCCCCCCCCCAGCAGAGGGTCCTCTCATTACAGGTGGTCCTATACCTCCCCCCCCCCCAGCAGAGGGTCCTCTCATTACAGGTGGTCCTATACCTCCCCCCCCCCCCAGCAGAGGGTCTCCTCATTACAGGTGGTCCTATACCCCCCCCCCCAGCAGAGGGTCCTCTCATTACAGGTGGTCCTATACCCCCCCCCCAGCAGAGGGTCCTCTCATTACAGGTGGTCCTATACCCCCCCCCCCCCAGCAGAGGGTCCTCTCATTACAGGTGGTCCTATACCCCCCCCCCAGCAGAGGGTCCTCTCATTACAGGTGGTCCTATACCCCCCCCCCAGCAGAGGGTCTCCTCATTACAGGTGGTCCTATACCCCCCCCTTCCCAGCAGAGGGTCTCCTCATTACAGGTGGTCCTATACCCCCCCCCCAGCAGAGGGTCCTCTCATTACAGGTGGTCCTATACCCCCCCCCCAGCAGAGGGTCTCCTCATTACAGGTGGTCCTATACCCCCCCCTTCCCAGCAGAGGGTCTCCTCATTACAGGTGGTCCTATACCCCCCCCCCCAGCAGAGGGTCTCCTCATTACAGGTGGTCCTATACCCCCCCCCCCAGCAGAGGGTCCTCTCATTACAGGTGGTCCTATACCTCCCCCCCCCCCAGCAGAGGGTCTCCTCATTACAGGTGGTCCTATACCCCCCCCCCCCAGCAGAAGGTCCTCTCATTACAGGTGGTCCTATACCCCCCCCCAGCAGAGGGTCCCCTCATTACAGGTGGTCCTATACCCCCCCCCCCAGCAGAGGGTCCTCTCATTACAGGTGGTCCTATACCCCCCCCCCCCCAGCAGAGGGTCCTCTCATTACAGGTGGTCCTATACCCCCCCCCCCCCCCCCAGCAGAGGGTCCTCTCATTACAGGTGGTCCTATACCTCCCCCCCCCCCCCAGCAGAGGGTCCTCTCATTACAGGTGGTCCTATACCCCCCCCCCCAGCAGAGGGTCCTCTCATTACAGGTGGTCCTATACCTCCCCCCCCCCCAGCAGAGGGTCCTCTCATTACAGGTGGTCCTATACCTCCCCCCCCCCAGCAGAGGGTCCTCTCATTACAGGTGGTCCTATACCTCCCCCCCCCCCCAGCAGAGGGTCTCCTCATTACAGGTGGTCCTATACCCCCCCCCCCAGCAGAGGGTCCTCTCATTACAGGTGGTCCTATACCCCCCCCCCCAGCAGAGGGTCCTCTCATTACAGGTGGTCCTATACCCCCCCCCCCCCAGCAGAGGGTCTCCTCATTACAGGTGGTCCTATACCCCCCCCCCAGCAGAGGGTCCTCTCATTACAGGTGGTCCTATACCCCCCCCCCCCCCCAGCAGAGGGTCTCCTTATGATGATGGGTTGTCAGAACATTCCTCAGTACTGTTGTGCTGACACATTGTCAGGGTAGTGGCCGCCATATTGGTTTTCGTTGTCTATAGTAAGCGGCTGCTGAGGGTCACAGTAATGGACACAACCCCCCCCTTCATTATTCTTGGTGGCCCCGCCCACGGCTGATTTTCCACTTCTCCGGTAACATCTTAGATTTGGCGATCGCGGGCGTGACCTTATCAGGCGGCCGTGGAAATTCTGAGGAATCTGATTGTGGGACAATATGGTCTCTGTTCTCCGCACACTTGGCCGCACCCTGAGAACCAGCTGAGAGCGCACAGTGGGGGGAGGGGAGGGTCGCCATCTGTGCACAAGTCGTCACAATGACCGTCACAATTAGCATCTCAGCCGTGATGGCGCCACAACGGCCGATCCCACGACTGCTCTGCAGGGTCAGGAACAATATGTCACCTGTAGGAAATAGATGAGAAATCTCCAGTAATGGCGGCAGCAGTGGAGAATCGCCATCCAAGGTGGTGGGGTGCTGGGGTGGCAGACCCCCCCTCTATAGGAATGAGACACTCCACTAGTCATGTGACCTCTACACTTGTCACCTCTGAAGCTGCAACATCGTGACAAGTGTTTCCTGTTTGTCTCCAGTCTGCAGGAAACGTTAAAGGGACGGTCACCCAGAAATGACACCTAGTGCTATAAGGGGGACAGTGGTACCGGGCCCTGGACTCTGCAGGAGCCCCAAAGGTCCCACTGACAGATAAACCGTGACACTATCCTCATTGGTACAAGTTAAGCACTGGGGGCCGTGAGACCTGCCCGACCCACAACCGGCAAGCTCAAGACCTGCCAAGAAGGTCACCGAGAAGGAGAAGGTCACTGAGACACAGAGAAGGTCAGCAAGATGTGGAGAAGATCACCGAGACACGGAGAAGGTCACCGAGACACGGAGAAGATGACCAAGAAGGAGAAGGTTACTGAGACACAAGGAAAGCCACCAAAACGGAGAAGGTCACCAAGAAGGAGAAGGTTACTGAGACACAAGGAAAGCCACCAAAACGGAGAAGGTCACCAAGAAGGAGAAGGTTACTGAGACATGGAGAAGATCACCGAGAAGGAGAAGGTCACAGAGACACGGAGAATATCACTGAGAAGGAGAAGGTTACTGAGACATGGAGAAGATCACCGAGAAGGAGAAGGTCACAGACACGGAGAAGATCACCGAGACACGGAGAAGGTCACCGAGACACGGAGAAGATGACCAAGAAGGAGAAGGTTACTAAGACATGGAGAAGATCACCGAGAAGGAGAAGGTTACTGAGACACGGAGAAGATCACCGAGAAGGAGAAGGTTACTGAGACACGGAGAAGATCACCGAGAAGGAGAAGGTTACTGAGACACGGAGAAGATCACCGAGAAGGAGAAGGTCACATAGACACGGAGAAGATCACCGAGAAGGAGAAGGTCACAGAGAATATCACTGAGAAGGAGAAGGTTACTGAGACATGGAGAAGATCACCGAGAAGGAGAAGGTCACAGAGACACGGAGAATATCACTGAGAAGGAGAAGGTTACTGAGACATGGAGAAGATCACCGAGAAGGAGAAGGTCACATAGACACGGAGAAGATCACCGAGAAGGTTACTGAGACACAGGGAAAGCCACCAAAACGGAGAAGGTCACCAAGAAGAGGAGAAGGTCACTGAGACACAGAGAAGGACATCGAGACACGAAGAAGATCACCAAGAAGGAGAAGGTTACTGAGACACAGGGAAGATCACCGAGAAGGAAAAGGTCACTGAGACACAGGGAAGATCACCGAGAAGGAAAAGGTCACTGAGACACAGAGAAGATCACCGAGAAGGAGAAGGTCACTGAGACACAGAGAAGATCACCGAGAAGGAGAAGGTCACATAGACCCGGAGAAGATCACCGAGAAGGAGAAGGTCACATAGACACGGAGAAGATCACCGAGAAGGAGAAGGTCACATAGACACGGAGAAGATCACCGAGAAGGTTACTGAGACACAGGGAAAGCCACCAAAACAGAGAAGGTCACCAAGAAGAGGAGAAGCTCACTGAGACACAGAGAAGGTCACCAAAACGGAGAAGGTCACCGAGACACAGAGAAGGACATCGAGACACGAAGAAGATCACCAAGAAGGAGAAGGTTACTGAGACACGGGGAAGATCACCGAGAAGGAGAAGGTCACTGAGACACAGAGAAGATCACCGAGAAGGAGAAGGTCACTGAGACACGGAGAAGATCACCGAGAAGGAGAAGGTCACATAGACACGGAGAAGATCACCGAGAAGGTTACTCAGACACAGGGAAAGCCACCAAAACGGAGAAGGTCACCAAGAAGAGGAGAAGGTCACTGAGACACGGAGAAGGTCACCAAAACGGAGAAGGTCACCGAGACACAGAGAAGGACATCGAGACACGAAGAAGATCACTGAGAAGGAGAAGGTCACATAGACACGGAGAAGATCACCAAGAAGGAGAAGGTTACTGAGACACGGGGAAGATCACCGAGAAGGAGGTCACAGAGAAGGTCACCGAGAAGGAGAAGGTTATTGAGACACAGGGAAAGCCACCAAAACGGAGAAGGTCACCAAGAAGGAGAAGGTCACTGAGACACAGAGAAGGTCACCAAAACGGAGAATGTCACTGAGATACAGAGAAGGACATCGAGACACGAAGAACATCACCAAGAAGGAGAAAGTCACCAAGACACGGTGAAGGCCACCAAAACGGAGAAGGTCACCGAGAAGGAAAAGGTCACTGAGACACAGAGAAGGTAAGCAAGATGTGGAGAAGATCACAGAAACAGGGAGAAGGTCGCAGAGACACGGAGAAGATCACCAAGAAGCAGAAGGTTACTGAGACACAGGGAAGGTCACCGAGACACAGAGAAGATCAGCAAGAAGAATAAGGTCACCAAGACACCGAGAAGGAGAAGGTCACTGAGACACAGACAAGGTCACCAAAACGAGAAGGCCACCGAGAAGGAGAAAGTCACCGAGACACGGGAAAGGCCACCAAAAGTAACTGAGACACGGAGAAGGTCACTGAGACACAGAGAAGAACACCAAGACATGAAGAAGATCACAGAGACACGGAGAAGGACACTGAGACACGGAGAAGGTCACTGAAAGATGGAGAAGGTCACTGAGACACCAACACTATCTGAGGAGATAAGAAAAAACACTAGTGAGGAATGCAAGGATTAGATACACAGCTCAGCAGTATCACACAGGATAGGATTAGATACAGATCAGTATACAGTATCACACAGGATAGGATTAGATACACAGCTCAGCAGTATCACACAGGATAGGATTAGATACACAGCTCAGCAGTATCACACAGGATAGGATTAGATACAGATCAGTATACAGTATCACACAGGATAGGATTAGATACACAGCTCAGCAGTATCACACAGGATAGGATTAGATACAGATCAGTATACAGTATCACACAGGATAGGATTAGATACACAGCTCAGTATACAGTATCACACAGGATAGGATTAGATACACAGCTTAGTATACAGTATCACACAGGATAGGATTAGATACACGGCTCAGTATACAGTATCACACAGGATAGGATTAGATACAGCTCAGTATACAGTATCACACAGGATAGGATTAGATACACATCTCAGTATACAGTATCACACAGGATAGGATTAGATACACGGCTCAGTATACAGTATCACACAGGATAGGATTAGATACACAGCTCAGTATACAGTATCACACAGGAGAGGATTAGATACACAGCTCAGTATACAGTGTCACACAGGATAGGATTAGATACACAGCTCAGTATACAGTATCACACAGGATAGGATTAGATACACGGCTCAGTATACAGTATCACACAGGATAGGCTTAGATACACGGGTCAGTATACAGTATCACACAGGATAGGATTAGATACACAGCTCAGTATACAGTATCACACAGGATAGGATTAGATACACAGCTCAGTATACAGTATCACACAGGATAGGATTAGATACACAGCTCAGTATACAGTATCACACAGTGTAGGATTAGATACACGGCTCAGTATACAGTATCACACAGGATAGGATTAGATACACGGCTCAGTATACAGTATCACACAGGATAGGATTAGATACACAGCTCAGTATACAGTATCACACAGGATAGGATTAGATACAGCTCAGTATACAGTATCACACAGGATAGGATTAGATACACAGCTCAGTATACAGTATCACACAGGATAGGATTAGATACAGCTCAGTATACAGTATCACACAGGATAGGATTAGATACAGCTCAGTATACAGTATCACACAGGATAGGATTAGATACACAGCTCAGTATACAGTATCACACAGGATAGGATTAGATACAGCTCAGTATACAGTATCACACAGGATAGGATTAGATACACAGCTCTGTATACAGTATCACACAGGATAGGATTAGATACACAGCTCAGTATACAGTATCACACAGGATAGGATTAGATACAGCTCAGTATACAGTATCACACAGGGTAGGATTAGATACAGCTCAGTATACAGTATCACACAGGATAGGATTAGATACAGCTCAGTATACAGTATCACACAGGATAGGATTAGATACACAGCTCAGTATACAGTATCACACAGGATAGGATTAGATACACGGCTCAGTATACAGTATCACACAGGATAGGATTAGATACACAGCTCAGTATACAGTATCACACAGGATAGGATTAGATACAGCTCAGTATACAGTATCACACAGGATAGGATTAGATACACAGCTCTGTATACAGTATCACACAGGATAGGATTAGATACACCGCTCAGTATACAGTATCACACAGGATAGGATTAGATACACAGCTCAGTATACAGTATCACACGGGATAGGATTAGATACACAGCTCAGTATACAGTATCACACAGGATAGGATTAGATACACGGCTCAGTATACAGTATCACACGGGATAGGATTAGATACACAGCTCAGTATACAGTATCACACAGGATAGGATTAGATACACGGCTCAGTATACAGTATCACACAGGATAGGATTAGATACAGCTCAGTATACAGTATCACACAGGATAGGATTAGATACACGGCTCAGTATACAGTATCACACAGGATAGGATTAGATACAGCTCTGTATACAGTATCACACAGGATAGGATTAGATACACCGCTTAGTATACAGTATCACACGGGATAGGATTAGATACACAGCTCAGTATACAGTATCACACAGGATAGGATTAGATACACAGCTCTGTATACAGTATCACACAGGATAGGATTAGATACACAGCTCAGTATACAGTATCACACAGGATAAGATTAGATACACAGCTCAGTATACAGTATCACACAGGATAAGATTAGATACACAGCTCAGTATACAGTATCACACAGGATAGGATTAGATACAGCTCAGTATACAGTATCATACAGGATAGGATTAGATACAGCTCAGTATACAGTATCACACAGGATAGGATTAGATACACCGCTCAGTATACAGTATCACACAGGATAGGTTTAGATACACGGCTCAGTATACAGTATCACACAGGATAGGATTAGATACAGCTCAGTATACAGTATCACACAGGATAGGATTAGATACAGCTCAGTATACAGTATCACACAGGATAGGATTAGATACACAGCTCAGTATACAGTATCACACAGGATAGGATTAGATACACGGCTCAGTATACAGTATCACACAGGATAGGATTAGATACACGGCTCAGTATACAGTATCACACAGGATAGGATTAGATACACAGCTCAGTATACAGTATCACACAGGATAGGATTAGATACAGCTCAGTATACAGTATCACACAGGATAGGATTAGATACACGGCTCAGTATACAGTATCACACAGGATAGGATTAGATACACAGCTCAGTATACAGTATCACACAGGATAGGATTAGATACATGGCTCAGTATACAGTATCACACAGGATAGGATTAGATACACAGCTCAGTATACAGTATCACACAGGATAGGATTAGATACACAGCTCAGTATACAGTATCACACAGGATAGGATTAGATACAGCTCAGTATACAGTATCACACAGGATAGGATTAGATACACAGCTCAGTATACAGTATCACACAGGATAGGATTAGATACACGGCTCAGTATACAGTATCACACAGGATAGGATTAGATACACGGCTCAGTATACAGTATCACACAGGATAGGATTAGATACAGCTCAGTATACAGTATCACACAGGATAGGATTAGATACACGGCTCAGTATACAGTATCACACAGGATAGGATTAGATACACAGCTCAGTATACAGTATCACACGGGATAGGATAAGCTACACCGCTCAGTATACAGTATCACACAGGATAGGATTAGATACAGATCAGTATACAGTATCACACAGGATAGGATTAGATACAGCTTAGTATACGGTATCACACAGGATAGGATTAGATACAGCTCAGTATACAGTATCACACAGGATAGGATTAGATACACAGCTCAGTATACAGTATCACACAGGATAGGATTAGATACAGCTCAGTATACAGTATCACACAGGATAGGATTAGATACAGCACTCAGTATACAGTATCACACAGGATAGGATTAGATACAGCACTCAGTATACAGTATCACACAGGATAGGATTAGATACAGCTCAGTATACAGTATCACACAGGATAGGATTAGGTACACGGCTCAGTATACAGTATCACACAGGATAGGATTAGATACAGCACTCAGTATACAGTATCACACAGGATAGGATTAGATACAGCTCAGTATACAGTATCACACAGGATAGGATTAGATACACAGCTCAGTATACAGTATCACACAGGATAGGATAAGCTACACCGCTCAGTATACAGTATCACACAGGATAGGATTAGATACACAGCTCAGTATACAGTATCACACAGGATAGGATTAGATACACAGCTCAGTATACAGTATATCACACAGGAGAGGATTAGATACAGCTCAGTATACAGTATCACACAGGATAGGATTAGATACAGCTCAGTATACAGTATCACACAGGATAGGATTAGATACAGCTCAGTATACAGTATCACACAGGATAGGATTAGATACAGCTTAGTATACAGTATCACACAGGATAGGATTAGATACAGCTCAGTACACAGTATCACACAGGATAGGATTAGATACACGGCTCAGTATACAGTATCACACAGGATAGGATTAGATACACAGCTCAGTATACAGTATCACACAGGATAGGATTAGATACACAGCTCAGTATACAGTATCACACAGGATAGGATTAGATACACAGCTCAGTATACAGTATCACACAGGATAGAATTAGATACAGCTCAGTATACAGTATCACACGGGATAGGATTAGATACACGGCTCAGTATACAGTATCACACAGGATAGGATTAGATACACAGCTCAGTATACAGTATCACACAGGATAGGATTAGATACAGCTCAGTATACAGTATCACACAGGATAGGATTAGATACACAGCTCAGTATACAGTATCACACAGGATAGGATTAGATACACAGCTCAGTATACAGTATCACACAGGATAGGATTAGATACACAGCTCAGTATACAGTATCACACAGGATAGGATTAGATACAGCTCAGTATACAGTATCACACAGGATAGGATTAGATACACAGCTCAGTATACAGTATCACACAGGAGAGGATTAGATACACGGCTCAGTATACAGTATCACACAGGATAGGATTAGATACACGGTTCATTATACAGTATCACACAGGATAGGATTAGATACACCGCTCAGTATACAGTATCACACAGGATAGGATTAGATACACAGCTCAGTATACAGTATCACACAGGATAGGATTAGATACACGGCTCAGTATACAGTATCACACAGGATAGGATTAGATACAGCTCAGCATACAGTATCACACAGGATAGGATTAGATACAGCTCAGTATACAGTATCACACGGGATAGGATTATATACACAGCTCAGTATACAGTATCACACAGCATAGGATTAGATACACAGCTCAGTATACAGTATCACACAGGATAGGATTAGATACACGGCTCAGTATACAGTATCACACAGGATAGGATTAGATACACAGCTCAGTATACAGTATCACACAGGATAGGATTAGATACAGCTCAGTATACAGTATCACACAGGATAGGATTAGATACAGCTTAGTATACAGTATCACACAGGATAGGATTAGATACACAGCTCAGTATACAGTATCACACAGGATAGGATTAGATACACGGCTCAGTATACAGTATCACACGGGATAGGATTAGATACACAGCTCAGTATACAGTATCACACAGGATAGGATTAGATACACGGCTCAGTATACAGTATCACACAGGATAGGATTAGATACAGCTCAGTATACAGTATCACACAGGATAGGATTAGATACACGGCTCAGTATACAGTATCACACAGGATAGGATTAGATACAGCTCTGTATACAGTATCACACAGGATAGGATTAGATACACCGCTTAGTATACAGTATCACACGGGATAGGATTAGATACACAGCTCAGTATACAGTATCACACAGGATAGGATTAGATACACAGCTCTGTATACAGTATCACACAGGATAGGATTAGATACACAGCTCAGTATACAGTATCACACAGGATAAGATTAGATACACAGCTCAGTATACAGTATCACACAGGATAAGATTAGATACACAGCTCAGTATACAGTATCACACAGGATAGGATTAGATACAGCTCAGTATACAGTATCATACAGGATAGGATTAGATACAGCTCAGTATACAGTATCACACAGGATAGGATTAGATACACGGCTCAGTATACAGTATCACACAGGATAGGATTAGATACAGCTCAGCATACAGTATCACACAGGATAGGATTAGATACAGCTCAGTATACAGTATCACACGGGATAGGATTATATACACAGCTCAGTATACAGTATCACACAGCATAGGATTAGATACACAGCTCAGTATACAGTATCACACAGGATAGGATTAGATACACGGCTCAGTATACAGTATCACACAGGATAGGATTAGATACACAGCTCAGTATACAGTATCACACAGGATAGGATTAGATACAGCTTAGTATACAGTATCACACAGGATAGGATTAGATACACAGCTCAGTATACAGTATCACACAGGATAGGATTAGATACACAGCTCAGTATACAGTATCACACAGGATAGGATTAGATACATGGCTCAGTATACAGTATCACACGGGATAGGATTAGATACACAGCTCAGTATACAGTATCACACAGGATAGGATTAGATACACGGCTCAGTATACAGTATCACACAGGATAGGATTAGATACAGCTCAGTATACAGTATCACACAGGATAGGATTAGATACACGGCTCAGTATACAGTATCACACAGGATAGGATTAGATACAGCTCTGTATACAGTATCACACAGGATAGGATTAGATACACCGCTTAGTATACAGTATCACACGGGATAGGATTAGATACACAGCTCAGTATACAGTATCACACAGGATAGGATTAGATACACAGCTCTGTATACAGTATCACACAGGATAGGATTAGATACACAGCTCAGTATACAGTATCACACAGGATAAGATTAGATACACAGCTCAGTATACAGTATCACACAGGATAAGATTAGATACACAGCTCAGTATACAGTATCACACAGGATAGGATTAGATACAGCTCAGTATACAGTATCATACAGGATAGGATTAGATACAGCTCAGTATACAGTATCACACAGGATAGGATTAGATACACCGCTCAGTATACAGTATCACACAGGATAGGTTTAGATACACGGCTCAGTATACAGTATCACACAGGATAGGATTAGATACAGCTCAGTATACAGTATCACACAGGATAGGATTAGATACAGCTCAGTATACAGTATCACACAGGATAGGATTAGATACACAGCTCAGTATACAGTATCACACAGGATAGGATTAGATACACGGCTCAGTATACAGTATCACACAGGATAGGATTAGATACACGGCTCAGTATACAGTATCACACAGGATAGGATTAGATACACAGCTCAGTATACAGTATCACACAGGATAGGATTAGATACAGCTCAGTATACAGTATCACACAGGATAGGATTAGATACAGCTCAGTATACAGTATCACACAGGATAGGATTAGATACACAGCTCAGTATACAGTATCACACAGGATAGGATTAGATACACTGCTCAGTATACAGTATCACACAGGAGAGGATTAGATACACAACTCAGTATACAGTATCACACAGGATAGGATTAGATACAGCTCAGTATACAGTATCACACAGGATAGGATTAGATACACAGCTCAGTATACAGTATCACACAGGAGAGGATTAGATACACAACTCAGTATACAGTATCACACAGGATAGGATTAGATACAGCTCAGTATACAGTATCACACAGGATAGGATTAGATACACAGCTCAGTATACAGTATCACACAGGATAGGATTGGATACACAGCTCAGTATACAGTATCACACAGGATAGGATTAGATACAGCTCAGTATACAGTATCACACAGGATAGGATTAGATACACGGCTCAGTATACAGTATCACACAGGATAGGATTAGATACACAGCTCAGTATACAGTATCACACAGGATAGGATTAGATACATGGCTCAGTATACAGTATCACACAGGATAGGATTAGATACACAGCTCAGTATACAGTATCACACAGGATAGGATTAGATACACAGCTCAGTATACAGTATCACACAGGATAGGATTAGATACAGCTCAGTATACAGTATCACACAGGATAGGATTAGATACACAGCTCAGTATACAGTATCACACAGGATAGGATTAGATACACGGCTCAGTATACAGTATCACACAGGATAGGATTAGATACACGGCTCAGTATACAGTATCACACAGGATAGGATTAGATACAGCTCAGTATACAGTATCACACAGGATAGGATTAGATACAGCTCAGTATACAGTATCACACAGGATAGGATTAGATACACAGCTCAGTATACAGTATCACACGGGATAGGATTAGATACAGCTCAGTATACAGTATCACACAGGATAGGATTAGATACAGCTCAGTATACAGTATCACACAGGATAGGATTAGATACACGGCTCAGTATACAGTATCACACAGGATAGGATTAGATACACAGCTCAGTATACAGTATCACACGGGATAGGATAAGCTACACCGCTCAGTATACAGTATCACACAGGATAGGATTAGATACAGATCAGTATACAGTATCACACAGGATAGGATTAGATACAGCTTAGTATACGGTATCACACAGGATAGGATTAGATACAGCTCAGTATACAGTATCACACAGGATAGGATTAGATACACAGCTCAGTATACAGTATCACACAGGATAGGATTAGATACAGCTCAGTATACAGTATCACACAGGATAGGATTAGATACAGCACTCAGTATACAGTATCACACAGGATAGGATTAGATACAGCACTCAGTATACAGTATCACACAGGATAGGATTAGATACAGCTCAGTATACAGTATCACACAGGATAGGATTAGGTACACGGCTCAGTATACAGTATCACACAGGATAGGATTAGATACAGCACTCAGTATACAGTATCACACAGGATAGGATTAGATACAGCTCAGTATACAGTATCACACAGGATAGGATTAGATACACAGCTCAGTATACAGTATCACACAGGATAGGATAAGCTACACCGCTCAGTATACAGTATCACACAGGATAGGATTAGATACACAGCTCAGTATACAGTATCACACAGGATAGGATTAGATACACAGCTCAGTATACAGTATATCACACAGGAGAGGATTAGATACAGCTCAGTATACAGTATCACACAGGATAGGATTAGATACAGCTCAGTATACAGTATCACACAGGATAGGATTAGATACACGGCTCAGTATACAGTATCACACAGGATAGGATTAGATACACAGCTCAGTATACAGTATCACACAGGATAGGATTAGATACACAGCTCAGTATACAGTATCACACAGGATAGGATTAGATACACAGCTCAGTATACAGTATCACACAGGATAGGATTAGATACAGCTCAGTATACAGTATCACACAGGATAGGATTAGATACAGCTCAGTATACAGTATCACACAGGATAGGATTAGATACAGCTCAGTATACAGTATCACACAGGATAGGATTAGATACAGCTTAGTATACAGTATCACACAGGATAGGATTAGATACAGCTCAGTATACAGTATCACACAGGATAGGATTAGATACACAGCTCAGTATACAGTATCACACAGGATAGGATTAGATACACGGCTCAGTATACAGTATCACACAGGATAGGATTAGATACACAGCTCAGTATACAGTATCACACAGGATAGGATTAGATACACAGCTCAGTATACAGTATCACACAGGATAGGATTAGATACACAGCTCAGTATACAGTATCACACAGGATAGAATTAGATACAGCTCAGTATACAGTATCACACGGGATAGGATTAGATACACGGCTCAGTATACAGTATCACACAGGATAGGATTAGATACACAGCTCAGTATACAGTATCACACAGGATAGGATTAGATACAGCTCAGTATACAGTATCACACAGGATAGGATTAGATACACAGCTCAGTATACAGTATCACACAGGATAGGATTAGATACACAGCTCAGTATACAGTATCACACAGGATAGGATTAGATACACAGCTCAGTATACAGTATCACACAGGATAGGATTAGATACACAGCTCAGTATACAGTATCACACAGGATAGGATTAGATACACGGTTCATTATACAGTATCACACAGGATAGGATTAGATACACCGCTCAGTATACAGTATCACACAGGATAGGATTAGATACACAGCTCAGTATACAGTATCACACAGGATAGGATTAGATACACGGCTCAGTATACAGTATCACACAGGATAGGATTAGATACAGCTCAGCATACAGTATCACACAGGATAGGATTAGATACAGCTCAGTATACAGTATCACACGGGATAGGATTATATACACAGCTCAGTATACAGTATCACACAGCATAGGATTAGATACACAGCTCAGTATACAGTATCACACAGGATAGGATTAGATACACGGCTCAGTATACAGTATCACACAGGATAGGATTAGATACACAGCTCAGTATACAGTATCACACAGGATAGGATTAGATACAGCTCAGTATACAGTATCACACAGGATAGGATTAGATACAGCTTAGTATACAGTATCACACAGGATAGGATTAGATACAGCTCAGTATACAGTATCACACAGGATAGGATTAGATACAGCTCAGTATACAGTATCACACAGGATAGGATTAGATACACAGCTCAGTATACAGTATCACACAGGATAGGATTAGATACACAGCTCAGTATACAGTATCACACAGGATAGGATTAGATACAGCTCAGTATACAGTATCACACAGGATAGGATTAGATACAGCTTAGTATACAGTATCACACAGGATAGGATTAGATACAGCTCAGTATACAGTATCACACAGGATAGGATTAGATACACGGCTCAGTATACAGTATCACACAGGATAGGATTAGATACACGGCTCAGTATACAGTATCACACAGGATAGGATTAGATACACGGCTCAGTATACAGTATCACACAGGATAGGATTAGATACAGCTCAGTATACAGTATCACACAGGATAGGATTAGATACAGCTCAGTATACAGTATCACACAGGATAGGATTAGATACACGGCTCAGTATACAGTATCACACAGGATAGGATTATATACACAGCTCAGTATACAGTATCACACAGGATAGGATTAGATACACAGCTCAGTATACAGTGTCACACGGGATAGGATTAGATACACAGCTCAGTATACAGTATCACACAGGATAGGATTAGATACAGCTCAGTATACAGTATCACACAGGATAGGATTAGATACAGCTTAGTATACAGTATCACACAGGATAGGATTAGATACACAGCTCAGTATACAGTATCACACAGGATAGGATTAGATACAGCTTAGTATACAGTATCACACAGGATAGGATTAGATACACAGCTCAGTATACAGTATCACACAGGATAGAATTAGATACACAGCTCAGTATACAGTATCACACAGGATAGGATTAGATACACAGCTCAGTATACAGTATCACACAGGATAGGATTAGATACACAGCTCAGTATACAGTGTCACACGGGATAGGATTAGATACAGCTCAGTATACAGTATCACACAGGATAGGATTAGATACAGCTCAGTATACAGTATCACACAGGATAGGATTAGATACACAGCTCAGTATACAGTATCACACAGGATAGGATTAGATACAGCTCAGTATACAGTATCACACAGGATAGGATTAGATACAGCTTAGTATACAGTATCACACAGGATAGGATTAGATACACAGCTCAGTATACAGTATCACACAGGATAGAATTAGATACACAGCTCAGTATACAGTATCACACAGGATAGGATTAGATACACAGCTCAGTATACAGTATCACACAGGATAGGATTAGATACACAGCTCAGTATACAGTGTCACACGGGATAGGATTAGATACAGCTCAGTATACAGTATCACACAGGATAGGATTAGATACACAGCTCAGTATACAGTATCACACAGGATAGGATTAGATACACAGCTCAGTATACAGTATCACACAGGATAGGATTAGATACAGCTTAGTATACAGTATCACACAGGATAGGATTAGATACACAGCTCAGTATACAGTATCACACAGGATAGGATTAGATACACAGCTCAGTATACAGTATCACACAGGATAGGATTAGATACACAGCTCAGTATACAGTATCACACAGGATAGGATTAGATACACGGCTCAGTATACAGTATCACACAGGATAGGATTAGATACACAGCTCAGTATACAGTATCACACAGGATAGGATTAGATACAGCTTAGTATACAGTATCACACAGGATAGGATTAGATACACAGCTCAGTATACAGTATCACACAGGATAGGATTAGATACAGCTCAGTATACAGTATCACACAGGATAGGATTAGATACACAGCTCAGTATACAGTATCACACAGGATAGGATTAGATACACAGCTCAGTATACAGTATCACACAGGAGAGGATTAGATACACAGCTCAGTATACAGTATCACACAGGATAGGATTAGATACAGCTCAGTATACAGTATCACACAGGATAGGATTAGATACAGCTTAGTATACAGTATCACACAGGATAGGATTAGATACACAGCTCAGTATACAGTATCACACAGGATAGGATTAGATACAGCTCAGTATACAGTATCACACAGGATAGGATTAGATACACAGCTCAGTATACAGTATCACACAGGATAGGATTAGATACACGGTTCATTATACAGTATCACACAGGATAGGATTAGATACACCGCTCAGTATACAGTATCACACAGGATAGGATTAGATACACAGCTCAGTATACAGTATCACACAGGATAGGATTAGATACACAGCTCTGTATACAGTATCACACAGGATAGGATTAGATACACATCTCAGTATACAGTATCACACAGGATAGGATTAGATACACAGCTCAGTATACAGTATCACACAGGATAGGATTAGATACACGGCTCAGTATACAGTATCACACAGGATAGGATTCGATACACGGCTCAGTATACAGTATCACACAGGATAGGATTAGATACAGCTCAGCATACAGTATCACACAGGATAGGATTAGATACAGCTCAGTATACAGTATCACACGGGATAGGATTAGATACACCGCTCAGTATACAGTATCACACAGGATAGGATTAGATACAGCTCAGTATACAGTATCACACGGGATAGGATTCGATACACGGCTCAGTATACAGTATCACACAGGATAGGATTAGATACAGCTCAGCATACAGTATCACACAGGATAGGATTAGATACAGCTCAGTATACAGTATCACACGGGATAGGATTAGATACACCGCTCAGTATACAGTATCACACAGGATAGGATTAGATACAGCTCAGTATACAGTATCACACAGGATAGGATTAGATACACAGCTCAGTATACAGTATATCACACAGGATAGGATTAGATACACAGCTCAGTATACAGTATATCACACAGGATAGGATTAGATACACAGCTCAGCATACAGTATCACACAGGATAGGATTAGATACAGCTCAGTATACAGTATCACACGGGATAGGATTATATACACAGCTCAGTATACAGTATATCACACAGGATAGGATTAGATACACAGCTCAGTATACAGTATCACACAGGATAGGATTAGATACACAGCTCAGTATACAGTATCACACAGGATAGGATTAGATACAGCTCAGTATACAGTATCACACAGCATAGGATTAGATACACAGCTCAGTATACAGTATCACACAGGATAGGATTAGATACACGGCTCAGTATACAGTATCACACAGGATAGGATTAGATACACAGCTCAGTATACAGTATCACACAGGATAGGATTAGATACAGCTCAGTATACAGTATCACACAGGATAGGATTAGATACAGCTCAGTATACAGTATCACACGGGATAGGATTAGATACAGCTCAGTATACAGTATCACACAGGATAGGATTAGATACACAGCTCAGTATACAGTATCACACAGGATAGGATTAGATACAGCTCAGTATACAGTATCACACAGGATAGGATTAGATACAGCTCAGTATACAGTATCACACAGGATAGGATTAGATACACAGCTCAGTATACAGTATCACACAGGATAGGATTAGATACACAGCTCAGTATACAGTATCACACAGGATAGGATTAGATACACGGCTCAGTATACAGTATCACACAGGATAGGATTAGATACACGGCTCAGTATACAGTATCACACAGGATAGGATTAGATACAGCTCAGTATACAGTATCACACAGGATAGGATTAGATACAGCTCAGTATACAGTATCACACAGGATAGGATTAGATACACAGCTCAGTATACAGTATCACACGGGATAGGATTAGATACACGGCTCAGTATACAGTATCACACAGGATAGGATTAGATACAGCACTCAGTATACAGTATCACACAGGATAGGATTAGATACACAGCTCAGTATACAGTATCACACAGGATAGGATTAGATACAGCTCAGTATACAGTATCACACGGGATAGGATTAGATACACGGCTCAGTATACAGTATCACACAGGATAGGATTAGATACAGCACTCAGTATACAGTATCACACAGGAGAGGATTAGATACACAACTCAGTATACAGTATCACACAGGATAGGATTAGATACAGCTTAGTATACAGTATCACACAGGATAGGATTAGATACACAGCTCAGTATACAGTATCACACAGGATAGGATTAGATACAGCTCAGTATAAAGTATCACACAGGATAGGATTAGATACACAGCTCAGTATACAGTATCACACAGGATAGAATTAGATACAGCTCAGTATACAGTATCACACAGGATAGGATTAGATACAGCTTAGTATACAGTATCACACAGGATAGGATTAGATACACAGCTCAGTATACAGTATCACACAGGATAGGATTAGATACACGGCTCAGTATACAGTATCACACAGGATAGGATTAGATACAGCTCAGTATACAGTATCACACAGGATAGGATTAGATACAGCTCAGTATACAGTATCACACAGGATAGGATTAGATACACAGCTCAGTATACAGTATCACACAGGATAGGATTAGATACACGGTTCATTATACAGTATCACACAGGATAGGATTAGATACACCGCTCAGTATACAGTATCACACAGGATAGGATTAGATACACAGCTCAGTATACAGTATCACACAGGATAGGATTAGATACACGGCTCAGTATACAGTATCACACAGGATAGGATTAGATACAGCTCAGTATACAGTATCACACAGGACAGGATTAGATACACGGCTCAGTATACAGTATCACACAGGATAGGATTAGATACAGCTCAGTATACAGTATCACACAGGATAGGATTAGATACACAGCTCAGTATACAGTATCACACAGGATAGGATTAGATACAGCTCAGTATACAGTATCACACAGGATAGGATTAGATACAGCTCAGTATACAGTATCACACAGGACAGGATTAGATACACGGCTCAGTATACAGTATCACACAGGATAGGATTAGATACAGCTCAGTATACAGTATCACACAGGATAGGATTAGATACACAGCTCAGTATACAGTATCACACAGGATAGGATTAGATACACGGCTCAGTATACAGTATCACACAGCATAGGATTAGATACACAGCTCAGTATACAGTATCACACAGGATAGGATTAGATACACGGCTCAGTATACAGTATCACACAGGATAGGATTAGATACACGGCTCAGTATACAGTATCACACAGGATAGGATTAGATACACAGCTCAGTATACAGTATCACACAGGATAGGATTAGATACAGCTCAGTATACAGTATCACACAGGATAGGATTAGATACACAGCTCAGTATACAGTATCACACAGGATAGGATTAGATACACGGCTCAGTATACAGTATCACACAGGATAGGATTAGATACATGGCTCAGTATACAGTATCACACAGGATAGGATTAGATACACAGCTCAGTATACAGTATCACACGGGATAGGATTAGATACACAGCTCAGTATACAGTATCACACAGGATAGGATTAGATACACAGCTCTGTATACAGTATCACACAGGATAGGATTAGATACACAGCTCAGTATACAGTATCACACAGGATAAGATTAGATACACAGCTCAGTATACAGTATCACACAGGATAAGATTAGATACACAGCTCAGTATACAGTATCACACAGGATAGGATTAGATACAGCTCAGTATACAGTATCATACAGGATAGGATTAGATACAGCTCAGTATACAGTATCACACAGGATAGGATTAGATACACGGCTCAGTATACAGTATCACACAGGATAGGATTAGATACAGCTCAGCATACAGTATCACACAGGATAGGATTAGATACAGCTCAGTATACAGTATCACACGGGATAGGATTATATACACAGCTCAGTATACAGTATCACACAGCATAGGATTAGATACACAGCTCAGTATACAGTATCACACAGGATAGGATTAGATACACGGCTCAGTATACAGTATCACACAGGATAGGATTAGATACACAGCTCAGTATACAGTATCACACAGGATAGGATTAGATACAGCTTAGTATACAGTATCACACAGGATAGGATTAGATACACAGCTCAGTATACAGTATCACACAGGATAGGATTAGATACACGGCTCAGTATACAGTATCACACGGGATAGGATTAGATACACAGCTCAGTATACAGTATCACACAGGATAGGATTAGATACACGGCTCAGTATACAGTATCACACAGGATAGGATTAGATACAGCTCAGTATACAGTATCACACAGGATAGGATTAGATACACGGCTCAGTATACAGTATCACACAGGATAGGATTAGATACAGCTCTGTATACAGTATCACACAGGATAGGATTAGATACACCGCTTAGTATACAGTATCACACGGGATAGGATTAGATACACAGCTCAGTATACAGTATCACACAGGATAGGATTAGATACACAGCTCTGTATACAGTATCACACAGGATAGGATTAGATACACAGCTCAGTATACAGTATCACACAGGATAAGATTAGATACACAGCTCAGTATACAGTATCACACAGGATAAGATTAGATACACAGCTCAGTATACAGTATCACACAGGATAGGATTAGATACAGCTCAGTATACAGTATCATACAGGATAGGATTAGATACAGCTCAGTATACAGTATCACACAGGATAGGATTAGATACACCGCTCAGTATACAGTATCACACAGGATAGGTTTAGATACACGGCTCAGTATACAGTATCACACAGGATAGGATTAGATACAGCTCAGTATACAGTATCACACAGGATAGGATTAGATACAGCTCAGTATACAGTATCACACAGGATAGGATTAGATACACAGCTCAGTATACAGTATCACACAGGATAGGATTAGATACACGGCTCAGTATACAGTATCACACAGGATAGGATTAGATACACGGCTCAGTATACAGTATCACACAGGATAGGATTAGATACACAGCTCAGTATACAGTATCACACAGGATAGGATTAGATACAGCTCAGTATACAGTATCACACAGGATAGGATTAGATACAGCTCAGTATACAGTATCACACAGGATAGGATTAGATACACAGCTCAGTATACAGTATCACACAGGAGAGGATTAGATACACAACTCAGTATACAGTATCACACAGGATAGGATTAGATACACAGCTCAGTATACAGTATCACACAGGATAGGATTAGATACAGCTCAGTATACAGTATCACACAGGATAGGATTAGATACACAGCTCAGTATACAGTATCACACAGGATAGGATTGGATACACAGCTCAGTATACAGTATCACACAGGATAGGATTAGATACAGCTCAGTATACAGTATCACACAGGATAGGATTAGATACACGGCTCAGTATACAGTATCACACAGGATAGGATTAGATACACAGCTCAGTATACAGTATCACACAGGATAGGATTAGATACATGGCTCAGTATACAGTATCACACAGGATAGGATTAGATACACAGCTCAGTATACAGTATCACACAGGATAGGATTAGATACACAGCTCAGTATACAGTATCACACAGGATAGGATTAGATACAGCTCAGTATACAGTATCACACAGGATAGGATTAGATACACAGCTCAGTATACAGTATCACACAGGATAGGATTAGATACACGGCTCAGTATACAGTATCACACAGGATAGGATTAGATACACGGCTCAGTATACAGTATCACACAGGATAGGATTAGATACAGCTCAGTATACAGTATCACACAGGATAGGATTAGATACAGCTCAGTATACAGTATCACACAGGATAGGATTAGATACACAGCTCAGTATACAGTATCACACGGGATAGGATTAGATACAGCTCAGTATACAGTATCACACAGGATAGGATTAGATACAGCTCAGTATACAGTATCACACAGGATAGGATTAGATACACGGCTCAGTATACAGTATCACACAGGATAGGATTAGATACACAGCTCAGTATACAGTATCACACGGGATAGGATAAGCTACACCGCTCAGTATACAGTATCACACAGGATAGGATTAGATACAGATCAGTATACAGTATCACACAGGATAGGATTAGATACAGCTTAGTATACAGTATCACACAGGATAGGATTAGATACAGCTTAGTATACAGTATCACACAGGATAGGATTAGATACAGCTCAGTATACAGTATCACACAGGATAGGATTAGATACACAGCTCAGTATACAGTATCACACAGGATAGGATTAGATACAGCTCAGTATACAGTATCACACAGGATAGGATTAGATACAGCACTCAGTATACAGTATCACACAGGATAGGATTAGATACAGCACTCAGTATACAGTATCACACAGGATAGGATTAGATACAGCTCAGTATACAGTATCACACAGGATAGGATTAGGTACACGGCTCAGTATACAGTATCACACAGGATAGGATTAGATACAGCACTCAGTATACAGTATCACACAGGATAGGATTAGATACAGCTCAGTATACAGTATCACACAGGATAGGATTAGATACACAGCTCAGTATACAGTATCACACAGGATAGGATTAGATACACAGCTCAGTATACAGTATATCACACAGGAGAGGATTAGATACAGCTCAGTATACAGTATCACACAGGATAGGATTAGATACAGCTCAGTATACAGTATCACACAGGATAGGATTAGATACACGGCTCAGTATACAGTATCACACAGGATAGGATTAGATACACAGCTCAGTATACAGTATCACACAGGATAGGATTAGATACACAGCTCAGTATACAGTATCACACAGGATAGGATTAGATACACAGCTCAGTATACAGTATCACACAGGATAGGATTAGATACAGCTCAGTATACAGTATCACACAGGATAGGATTAGATACAGCTCAGTATACAGTATCACACAGGATAGGATTAGATACAGCTCAGTATACAGTATCACACAGGATAGGATTAGATACAGCTTAGTATACAGTATCACACAGGATAGGATTAGATACAGCTCAGTACACAGTATCACACAGGATAGGATTAGATACACGGCTCAGTATACAGTATCACACAGGATAGGATTAGATACACAGCTCAGTATACAGTATCACACAGGATAGGATTAGATACACAGCTCAGTATACAGTATCACACAGGATAGGATTAGATACACAGCTCAGTATACAGTATCACACAGGATAGAATTAGATACAGCTCAGTATACAGTATCACACAGGATAGGATTAGATACACAGCTCAGTATACAGTATCACACAGGATAGGATTAGATACACAGCTCAGTATACAGTATCACACGGGATAGGATTAGATACACGGCTCAGTATACAGTATCACACAGGATAGGATTAGATACACAGCTCAGTATACAGTATCACACAGGATAGGATTAGATACAGCTCAGTATACAGTATCACACAGGATAGGATTAGATACACAGCTCAGTATACAGTATCACACAGGATAGGATTAGATACACAGCTCAGTATACAGTATCACACAGGATAGGATTAGATACACAGCTCAGTATACAGTATCACACAGGATAGGATTAGATACACAGCTCAGTATACAGTATCACACAGGAGAGGATTAGATACACGGCTCAGTATACAGTATCACACAGGATAGGATTAGATACACGGTTCATTATACAGTATCACACAGGATAGGATTAGATACACAGCTCAGTATACAGTATCACACAGGATAGGATTAGATACACGGCTCAGTATACAGTATCACACAGGATAGGATTAGATACAGCTCAGCATACAGTATCACACAGGATAGGATTAGATACAGCTCAGTATACAGTATCACACGGGATAGGATTATATACACAGCTCAGTATACAGTATCACACAGCATAGGATTAGATACACAGCTCAGTATACAGTATCACACAGGATAGGATTAGATACACGGCTCAGTATACAGTATCACACAGGATAGGATTAGATACACAGCTCAGTATACAGTATCACACAGGATAGGATTAGATACAGCTCAGTATACAGTATCACACAGGATAGGATTAGATACAGCTTAGTATACAGTATCACACAGGATAGGATTAGATACAGCTCAGTATACAGTATCACACAGGATAGGATTAGATACAGCTCAGTATACAGTATCACACAGGATAGGATTAGATACACGGCTCAGTATACAGTATCACACAGGATAGGATTAGATACACAGCTCAGTATACAGTATCACACAGGATAGGATTAGATACACAGCTCAGTATACAGTATCACACAGGATAGGATTAGATACAGCTCAGTATACAGTATCACACAGGATAGGATTAGATACAGCTTAGTATACAGTATCACACAGGATAGGATTAGATACAGCTCAGTATACAGTATCACACAGGATAGGATTAGATACACGGCTCAGTATACAGTATCACACAGGATAGGATTAGATACACGGCTCAGTATACAGTATCACACAGGATAGGATTAGATACACGGCTCAGTATACAGTATCACACAGGATAGGATTAGATACAGCTCAGTATACAGTATCACACAGGATAGGATTAGATACAGCTCAGTATACAGTATCACACAGGATAGGATTAGATACACAGCTCAGTATACAGTATCACACAGGATAGGATTAGATACAGCTCAGTATACAGTATCACACAGGATAGGATTAGATACAGCTTAGTATACAGTATCACACAGGATAGGATTAGATACACAGCTCAGTATACAGTATCACACAGGATAGAATTAGATACACAGCTCAGTATACAGTATCACACAGGATAGGATTAGATACACAGCTCAGTATACAGTATCACACAGGATAGGATTAGATACACAGCTCAGTATACAGTGTCACACGGGATAGGATTAGATACAGCTCAGTATACA
This sequence comes from Leptodactylus fuscus, assembly GCF_031893055.1. Taxonomy (NCBI): domain Eukaryota; kingdom Metazoa; phylum Chordata; class Amphibia; order Anura; family Leptodactylidae; genus Leptodactylus; species Leptodactylus fuscus. The sequence goes on along the minus strand of NW_027440174.1, from coordinate 194,862 downwards.
GTATCACACAGGATAGGATTAGATACAGCTCAGTATACAGTATCACACAGGATAGGATTAGATACACAGCTCAGTATACAGTATCACACAGGATAGGATTAGATACACGGTTCATTATACAGTATCACACAGGATAGGATTAGATACACCGCTCAGTATACAGTATCACACAGGATAGGATTAGATACACAGCTCAGTATACAGTATCACACAGGATAGGATTAGATACACGGCTCAGTATACAGTATCACACAGGATAGGATTAGATACAGCTCAGTATACAGTATCACACAGGACAGGATTAGATACACGGCTCAGTATACAGTATCACACAGGATAGGATTAGATACAGCTCAGTATACAGTATCACACAGGATAGGATTAGATACACAGCTCAGTATACAGTATCACACAGGATAGGATTAGATACACGGCTCAGTATACAGTATCACACAGCATAGGATTAGATACAGCTCAGTATACAGTATCACACAGGACAGGATTAGATACACGGCTCAGTATACAGTATCACACAGGATAGGATTAGATACAGCTCAGTATACAGTATCACACAGGATAGGATTAGATACAGCTCAGTATACAGTATCACACAGGACAGGATTAGATACACGGCTCAGTATACAGTATCACACAGGATAGGATTAGATACAGCTCAGTATACAGTATCACACAGGATAGGATTAGATACACAGCTCAGTATACAGTATCACACAGGATAGGATTAGATACACGGCTCAGTATACAGTATCACACAGCATAGGATTAGATACACAGCTCAGTATACAGTATCACACAGGATAGGATTAGATACACGGCTCAGTATACAGTATCACACAGGATAGGATTAGATACACGGCTCAGTATACAGTATCACACAGGATAGGATTAGATACACAGCTCAGTATACAGTATCACACAGGATAGGATTAGATACAGCTCAGTATACAGTATCACACAGGATAGGATTAGATACACAGCTCAGTATACAGTATCACACAGGATAGGATTAGATACACGGCTCAGTATACAGTATCACACAGGATAGGATTAGATACATGGCTCAGTATACAGTATCACACAGGATAGGATTAGATACACAGCTCAGTATACAGTATCACACGGGATAGGATTAGATACACAGCTCAGTATACAGTATCACACAGGATAGGATTAGATACACAGCTCTGTATACAGTATCACACAGGATAGGATTAGATACACAGCTCAGTATACAGTATCACACAGGATAAGATTAGATACACAGCTCAGTATACAGTATCACACAGGATAGGATTAGATACACCGCTCAGTATACAGTATCACACAGGATAGGTTTAGATACACGGCTCAGTATACAGTATCACACGGGATAGGATTAGATACACAGCTCAGTATACAGTATCACACAGGATAGGATTAGATACACGGCTCAGTATACAGTATCACACAGGATAGGATTAGATACAGCTCAGTATACAGTATCACACAGGATAGGATTAGATACACGGCTCAGTATACAGTATCACACAGGATAGGATTAGATACAGCTCTGTATACAGTATCACACAGGATAGGATTAGATACACCGCTTAGTATACAGTATCACACGGGATAGGATTAGATACACAGCTCAGTATACAGTATCACACAGGATAGGATTAGATACACAGCTCTGTATACAGTATCACACAGGATAGGATTAGATACACAGCTCAGTATACAGTATCACACAGGATAAGATTAGATACACAGCTCAGTATACAGTATCACACAGGATAAGATTAGATACACAGCTCAGTATACAGTATCACACAGGATAGGATTAGATACAGCTCAGTATACAGTATCATACAGGATAGGATTAGATACAGCTCAGTATACAGTATCACACAGGATAGGATTAGATACACCGCTCAGTATACAGTATCACACAGGATAGGTTTAGATACACGGCTCAGTATACAGTATCACACAGGATAGGATTAGATACAGCTCAGTATACAGTATCACACAGGATAGGATTAGATACAGCTCAGTATACAGTATCACACAGGATAGGATTAGATACACAGCTCAGTATACAGTATCACACAGGATAGGATTAGATACACGGCTCAGTATACAGTATCACACAGGATAGGATTAGATACACGGCTCAGTATACAGTATCACACAGGATAGGATTAGATACACAGCTCAGTATACAGTATCACACAGGATAGGATTAGATACAGCTCAGTATACAGTATCACACAGGATAGGATTAGATACAGCTCAGTATACAGTATCACACAGGATAGGATTAGATACACAGCTCAGTATACAGTATCACACAGGATAGGATTAGATACACTGCTCAGTATACAGTATCACACAGGAGAGGATTAGATACACAACTCAGTATACAGTATCACACAGGATAGGATTAGATACACAGCTCAGTATACAGTATCACACAGGATAGGATTAGATACACAGCTCAGTATACAGTATCACACAGGAGAGGATTAGATACACAACTCAGTATACAGTATCACACAGGATAGGATTAGATACAGCTCAGTATACAGTATCACACAGGATAGGATTAGATACACAGCTCAGTATACAGTATCACACAGGATAGGATTGGATACACAGCTCAGTATACAGTATCACACAGGATAGGATTAGATACAGCTCAGTATACAGTATCACACAGGATAGGATTAGATACACGGCTCAGTATACAGTATCACACAGGATAGGATTAGATACACAGCTCAGTATACAGTATCACACAGGATAGGATTAGATACATGGCTCAGTATACAGTATCACACAGGATAGGATTAGATACACAGCTCAGTATACAGTATCACACAGGATAGGATTAGATACACAGCTCAGTATACAGTATCACACAGGATAGGATTAGATACAGCTCAGTATACAGTATCACACAGGATAGGATTAGATACACAGCTCAGTATACAGTATCACACAGGATAGGATTAGATACACGGCTCAGTATACAGTATCACACAGGATAGGATTAGATACACGGCTCAGTATACAGTATCACACAGGATAGGATTAGATACAGCTCAGTATACAGTATCACACAGGATAGGATTAGATACAGCTCAGTATACAGTATCACACAGGATAGGATTAGATACACAGCTCAGTATACAGTATCACACGGGATAGGATTAGATACAGCTCAGTATACAGTATCACACAGGATAGGATTAGATACAGCTCAGTATACAGTATCACACAGGATAGGATTAGATACACGGCTCAGTATACAGTATCACACAGGATAGGATTAGATACACAGCTCAGTATACAGTATCACACGGGATAGGATAAGCTACACCGCTCAGTATACAGTATCACACAGGATAGGATTAGATACAGATCAGTATACAGTATCACACAGGATAGGATTAGATACAGCTTAGTATACAGTATCACACAGGATAGGATTAGATACAGCTTAGTATACAGTATCACACAGGATAGGATTAGATACAGCTCAGTATACAGTATCACACAGGATAGGATTAGATACACAGCTCAGTATACAGTATCACACAGGATAGGATTAGATACAGCTCAGTATACAGTATCACACAGGATAGGATTAGATACAGCACTCAGTATACAGTATCACACAGGATAGGATTAGATACAGCACTCAGTATACAGTATCACACAGGATAGGATTAGATACAGCTCAGTATACAGTATCACACAGGATAGGATTAGGTACACGGCTCAGTATACAGTATCACACAGGATAGGATTAGATACAGCACTCAGTATACAGTATCACACAGGATAGGATTAGATACAGCTCAGTATACAGTATCACACAGGATAGGATTAGATACACAGCTCAGTATACAGTATCACACAGGATAGGATTAGATACACAGCTCAGTATACAGTATATCACACAGGAGAGGATTAGATACAGCTCAGTATACAGTATCACACAGGATAGGATTAGATACAGCTCAGTATACAGTATCACACAGGATAGGATTAGATACACGGCTCAGTATACAGTATCACACAGGATAGGATTAGATACACAGCTCAGTATACAGTATCACACAGGATAGGATTAGATACACAGCTCAGTATACAGTATCACACAGGATAGGATTAGATACACAGCTCAGTATACAGTATCACACAGGATAGGATTAGATACAGCTCAGTATACAGTATCACACAGGATAGGATTAGATACAGCTCAGTATACAGTATCACACAGGATAGGATTAGATACAGCTCAGTATACAGTATCACACAGGATAGGATTAGATACAGCTTAGTATACAGTATCACACAGGATAGGATTAGATACAGCTCAGTATCACAGTATCACACAGGATAGGATTAGATACACGGCTCAGTATACAGTATCACACAGGATAGGATTAGATACACAGCTCAGTATACAGTATCACACAGGATAGGATTAGATACACAGCTCAGTATACAGTATCACACAGGATAGGATTAGATACACAGCTCAGTATACAGTATCACACAGGATAGAATTAGATACAGCTCAGTATACAGTATCACACAGGATAGGATTAGATACACAGCTCAGTATACAGTATCACACAGGATAGGATTAGATACACAGCTCAGTATACAGTATCACACGGGATAGGATTAGATACACGGCTCAGTATACAGTATCACACAGGATAGGATTAGATACACAGCTCAGTATACAGTATCACACAGGATAGGATTAGATACAGCTCAGTATACAGTATCACACAGGATAGGATTAGATACACAGCTCAGTATACAGTATCACACAGGATAGGATTAGATACACAGCTCAGTATACAGTATCACACAGGATAGGATTAGATACACAGCTCAGTATACAGTATCACACAGGATAGGATTAGATACACAGCTCAGTATACAGTATCACACAGGAGAGGATTAGATACACGGCTCAGTATACAGTATCACACAGGATAGGATTAGATACACGGTTCATTATACAGTATCACACAGGATAGGATTAGATACACCGCTCAGTATACAGTATCACACAGGATAGGATTAGATACACAGCTCAGTATACAGTATCACACAGGATAGGATTAGATACACGGCTCAGTATACAGTATCACACAGGATAGGATTAGATACAGCTCAGCATACAGTATCACACAGGATAGGATTAGATACAGCTCAGTATACAGTATCACACGGGATAGGATTATATACACAGCTCAGTATACAGTATCACACAGCATAGGATTAGATACACAGCTCAGTATACAGTATCACACAGGATAGGATTAGATACACGGCTCAGTATACAGTATCACACAGGATAGGATTAGATACACAGCTCAGTATACAGTATCACACAGGATAGGATTAGATACAGCTCAGTATACAGTATCACACAGGATAGGATTAGATACAGCTTAGTATACAGTATCACACAGGATAGGATTAGATACAGCTCAGTATACAGTATCACACAGGATAGGATTAGATACAGCTCAGTATACAGTATCACACAGGATAGGATTAGATACACGGCTCAGTATACAGTATCACACAGGATAGGATTAGATACACAGCTCAGTATACAGTATCACACAGGATAGGATTAGATACACAGCTCAGTATACAGTATCACACAGGATAGGATTAGATACAGCTCAGTATACAGTATCACACAGGATAGGATTAGATACAGCTTAGTATACAGTATCACACAGGATAGGATTAGATACAGCTCAGTATACAGTATCACACAGGATAGGATTAGATACACGGCTCAGTATACAGTATCACACAGGATAGGATTAGATACACGGCTCAGTATACAGTATCACACAGGATAGGATTAGATACACGGCTCAGTATACAGTATCACACAGGATAGGATTAGATACAGCTCAGTATACAGTATCACACAGGATAGGATTAGATACAGCTCAGTATACAGTATCACACAGGATAGGATTAGATACACAGCTCAGTATACAGTATCACACAGGATAGGATTAGATACAGCTCAGTATACAGTATCACACAGGATAGGATTAGATACAGCTTAGTATACAGTATCACACAGGATAGGATTAGATACACAGCTCAGTATACAGTATCACACAGGATAGAATTAGATACACAGCTCAGTATACAGTATCACACAGGATAGGATTAGATACACAGCTCAGTATACAGTATCACACAGGATAGGATTAGATACACAGCTCAGTATACAGTGTCACACGGGATAGGATTAGATACAGCTCAGTATACAGTATCACACAGGATAGGATTAGATACAGCTCAGTATACAGTATCACACAGGATAGGATTAGATACACAGCTCAGTATACAGTATCACACAGGATAGGATTAGATACAGCTCAGTATACAGTATCACACAGGATAGGATTAGATACAGCTTAGTATACAGTATCACACAGGATAGGATTAGATACACAGCTCAGTATACAGTATCACACAGGATAGGATTAGATACACAGCTCAGTATACAGTATCACACAGGATAGGATTAGATACACGGCTCAGTATACAGTATCACACAGGATAGGATTAGATACACAGCTCAGTATACAGTATCACACAGGATAGGATTAGATACAGCTTAGTATACAGTATCACACAGGATAGGATTAGATACACAGCTCAGTATACAGTATCACACAGGATAGGATTAGATACAGCTCAGTATACAGTATCACACAGGATAGGATTAGATACACAGCTCAGTATACAGTATCACACAGGATAGGATTAGATACACAGCTCAGTATACAGTATCACACAGGAGAGGATTAGATACACAGCTCAGTATACAGTATCACACAGGATAGGATTAGATACAGCTCAGTATACAGTATCACACAGGATAGGATTAGATACAGCTTAGTATACAGTATCACACAGGATAGGATTAGATACACAGCTCAGTATACAGTATCACACAGGATAGGATTAGATACAGCTCAGTATACAGTATCACACAGGATAGGATTAGATACACAGCTCAGTATACAGTATCACACAGGATAGGATTAGATACACGGTTCATTATACAGTATCACACAGGATAGGATTAGATACACCGCTCAGTATACAGTATCACACAGGATAGGATTAGATACACAGCTCAGTATACAGTATCACACAGGATAGGATTAGATACACAGCTCTGTATACAGTATCACACAGGATAGGATTAGATACACATCTCAGTATACAGTATCACACAGGATAGGATTAGATACACAGCTCAGTATACAGTATCACACAGGATAGGATTCGATACACGGCTCAGTATACAGTATCACACAGGATAGGATTAGATACAGCTCAGCATACAGTATCACACAGGATAGGATTAGATACAGCTCAGTATACAGTATCACACGGGATAGGATTAGATACACCGCTCAGTATACAGTATCACACAGGATAGGATTAGATACACAGCTCAGTATACAGTATCACACAGGATAGGATTAGATACACAGCTCAGTATACAGTATATCACACAGCATAGGATTAGATACACAGCTCAGTATACAGTATCACACAGGATAGGATTCGATACACGGCTCAGTATACAGTATCACACAGGATAGGATTAGATACAGCTCAGTATACAGTATCACACGGGATAGGATTATATACACAGCTCAGTATACAGTATATCACACAGGATAGGATTAGATACACAGCTCAGTATACAGTATCACACAGGATAGGATTAGATACACAGCTCAGTATACAGTATCACACAGGATAGGATTAGATACAGCTCAGTATACAGTATCACACAGCATAGGATTAGATACACAGCTCAGTATACAGTATCACACAGGATAGGATTAGATACACGGCTCAGTATACAGTATCACACAGGATAGGATTAGATACACAGCTCAGTATACAGTATCACACAGGATAGGATTAGATACAGCTCAGTATACAGTATCACACAGGATAGGATTAGATACAGCTCAGTATACAGTATCACACAGGATAGGATTAGATACAGCTCAGTATACAGTATCACACAGGATAGGATTAGATACAGCTCAGTATACAGTATCACACAGGATAGGATTAGATACACAGCTCAGTATACAGTATCACACAGGATAGGATTAGATACACAGCTCAGTATACAGTATCACACAGGATAGGATTAGATACACGGCTCAGTATACAGTATCACACAGGATAGGATTAGATACACGGCTCAGTATACAGTATCACACAGGATAGGATTAGATACACGGCTCAGTATACAGTATCACACAGGATAGGATTAGATACAGCTCAGTATACAGTATCACACAGGATAGGATTAGATACACGGCTCAGTATACAGTATCACACAGGATAGGATTAGATACAGCTCAGTATACAGTATCACACAGGATAGGATTAGATACACAGCTCAGTATACAGTATCACACGGGATAGGATTAGATACACGGCTCAGTATACAGTATCACACAGGATAGGATTAGATACAGCACTCAGTATACAGTATCACACAGGATAGGATTAGATACACAGCTCAGTATACAGTATCACACAGGATAGGATTAGATACAGCTCAGTATACAGTATCACACGGGATAGGATTAGATACACGGCTCAGTATACAGTATCACACAGGATAGGATTAGATACAGCACTCAGTATACAGTATCACACAGGAGAGGATTAGATACACAACTCAGTATACAGTATCACACAGGATAGGATTAGATACAGCTTAGTATACAGTATCACACAGGATAGGATTAGATACACAGCTCAGTATACAGTATCACACAGGATAGGATTAGATACAGCTCAGTATAAAGTATCACACAGGATAGGATTAGATACACAGCTCAGTATACAGTATCACACAGGATAGGATTAGATACAGCTCAGTATACAGTATCACACAGGATAGGATTAGATACAGCTTAGTATACAGTATCACACAGGATAGGATTAGATACACAGCTCAGTATACAGTATCACACAGGATAGGATTAGATACACGGCTCAGTATACAGTATCACACAGGATAGGATTAGATACAGCTCAGTATACAGTATCACACAGGATAGGATTAGATACAGCTCAGTATACAGTATCACACAGGATAGGATTAGATACACAGCTCAGTATACAGTATCACACAGGATAGGATTAGATACACGGTTCATTATACAGTATCACACAGGATAGGATTAGATACACCGCTCAGTATACAGTATCACACAGGATAGGATTAGATACACAGCTCAGTATACAGTATCACACAGGATAGGATTAGATACACGGCTCAGTATACAGTATCACACAGGATAGGATTAGATACAGCTCAGTATACAGTATCACACAGGACAGGATTAGATACACGGCTCAGTATACAGTATCACACAGGATAGGATTAGATACAGCTCAGTATACAGTATCACACAGGATAGGATTAGATACACAGCTCAGTATACAGTATCACACAGGATAGGATTATATACACAGCTCAGTATACAGTATCACACAGGATAGGATTAGATACAGCTCAGTATACAGTATCACACAGGATAGGATTAGATACACAGCTCAGTATACAGTATCACACAGGATAGGATTAGATACACGGCTCAGTATACAGTATCACACAGGATAGGATTAGATACATGGCTCAGTATACAGTATCACACAGGATAGGATTAGATACACAGCTCAGTATACAGTATCACACAGGATAGGATTAGATACACGGCTCAGTATACAGTATCACACAGGATAGGATTAGATACACGGCTCAGTATACAGTATCACACAGGATAGGATTAGATACACAGCTCAGTATACAGTATCACACGGGATAGGATTAGATACACAGCTCAGTATACAGTATCACACAGGATAGGATTAGATACACAGCTCTGTATACAGTATCACACAGGATAGGATTAGATACAGCTCAGTATACAGTATCACACAGGATAGGATTAGATACAGCTCAGTATACAGTATCACACGGGATAGGATTAGATACACAGCTCAGTATACAGTATCACACAGGATAGGATTAGATACACAGCTCAGTATACAGTATCACACAGGATAGGATTAGATACACCGCTCAGTATACAGTATCACACAGGATAGGATTAGATACACAGCTCAGTATACAGTATCACACAGGATAGGATTAGATACACGGCTCAGTATACAGTATCACACAGGATAGGATTAGATACACAGCTCAGTATACAGTATCACACAGCATAGGATTAGATACACAGCTCAGTATACAGTATCACACAGGATAGGATTAGATACAGCACTCAGTATACAGTATCACACAGGATAGGATTAGATACAGCTCAGTATACAGTATCACACAGGATAGGATTAGATACACCGCTCAGTATACAGTATCACACAGGATAGGATTAGATACATCTCAGTATACAGTATCACACAGGATAGGATTAGATACAGCTCAGTATACAGTATCACACAGGATAGGATTAGATACAGCTCAGTATACAGTATCACACAGGATAGGATTAGATACACAGCTCAGTATACAGTATCACACAGGATAGGATTAGATACACAGCTCATTATACAGTATCACACAGGATAGGATTAGATACACAGCTCAGTATACAGTATCACACAGGATAGGATTAGATACACAGCTCAGTATACAGTATCACACAGGATAGGATTAGATACACGGCTCAGTATACAGTATCACACAGGATAGGATTAGATACACAGCTCAGTATACAGTATCACACAGGATAGGATTAGATACACGGCTCAGTATACAGTATCACACAGGATAGGATTAGATACACAGCTCAGTATACAGTATCACACAGGATAGGATTAGATACACCACTCAGCTGACTGTATCACACAGGATAGGATTAGATACACCGCTCAGTATACAGTATCACACAGGATAGGATTAGATACACAGCTCAGTATACAGTATCACACAGGATAGGATTAGATACAGATGTATCAGGTGACCTCCATCCTCCCCCCTGACACCAGAATGTGATAGAGATGACAGGAAAGTGTTAATATTCCCTTGAATATTTGGAATACTTCTAGGGTAATAGAGACTGGTCGGCCCTGGGTGGGGGTGCAGAGGCAAATATTTACACCCCATACAGTACAGTGTATCCCGCCCCCGCTCGAGGACTGTATATAGTAGGAGGGCTAGTTCACACGTAAAAACCTCCTGGCTTATTTTGGTCCTGAAAAAAAACGCTTCCTAATTAGGAAGCTTTTTTTTTACCCTGCCAAGCTTTTTTTGGAGCTTATTTTTGTAAAAACCGCTTCCAAAAAAAGCCAGGCTGTTTTCCCCTCCCATAAAGTTAATGGGCTGAAAAAACCGCTAGCGTTTTTTTTCCGTGCGTTTTTTTGCAAAAAACCGCGCGGTCTTTGCCCCCCATTAACTTCTATTGCTTTCTTCAGGCGGAAACACATAAAGAACTCCATTGTCTACAGCCAGGCCATCAGATGCCATCGCATATGTTCAGACCCTGCAGATAGAGACGAACACCTCGGAGGCCTCAGAGACACATTCTGGAGACAGGGTTACCATCCAAGAACAACTGATAACCAAATCACCAGGGCCACCAGAATACCAAGATCGGAGTTATTAAGATACAACACCAAACAGGAGAACAATCGGGGGCCCCCCCCTGGTGTCACATATAACCCCCACCTGGAGACGCTGAGAGGAATCACACGCAGATTACATCCACTACTGTAATAAGACCACCGTGTAATATCCAGATCTCCAGACCCCCCTCTCCTGTGCTACAGACACCAAACCTCAGGAATATGGTGATTGTCAGCAGCTCACTGTCACCTCCAACTAACACAGGAACATTCCCATGTGGAGAGAAGAGGAGCAAGACCTGCCCCCACATACTGACCCCTGACAGGATAGAGATCCCAAACTAACAGGGAATATAAGACCCCAGGACTGTAACACCGCATGTAGTGTATGTAATAATGTGCAGCAAGTGTCCCCCTGATAATCTGTATGATGGAGAGACCGGACCGCAGCTTAGAGTGCGGAGGAACTCACATCGCCATACAATTAGAGAGCGAAGACTGGACCTGCCCCCACATACTGACCCCTGACAGGATAGAGATCCCAAACTAACAGGGAATATAAGACCCCGGGACTGTAACACCGCATGTAGTGTATGTAATAATGTGCAGCAAGTGTCCCCCTGATAATCTGTATGATGGAGAGACCGGACCGCAGCTCAGAGTGCGGAGGAACTCACATCGCCATACAATTAGAGAGCGAAGACTGGACCTGCCCGTATCAGAACATTTCTGCAATGAGGATCAGAATATCACCCAGCACAGGAGAGTTTTAGAGGGAATTTCAGATCAAAGAGAGAGCGACGCATTCATGAGTGTATATTCATGGCCCTGAGATGGGATCTCTCCCTGTGTGTCCTGTTGTATATAAATATTCATCCTGCAGAAACGGTTTTAAATTTACTTGAGAAAGGAGCCGAGAGATCCGAGACGTTGTGACCCGTCCTCATTATTAGCCATTAATAGGGGTCACCGACTGAAGACTCGCAAGGTTTGGATTTTTTTTTTTAATATTTCCTACCCACTGGCGAACACGGTACGAGAACAAACATTATCCTTATAGCAATCTGTAAGTGTGAGGGCACAACAGCAACACTCTGCTGCCCCCTGCTGGTCACACTGCAGCACATAACGCCCAGGCATCTGCTGCCCCCTGCTGGTCACACTGCAGCACATAACGCCCAGGCATCTGCTGCCCCCTGCTGGTCACACTGCAGCACATAACGCCCAGGCATCTGCTGCCCCCTGCTGGTCACACTGCAGCACATAACGCCCAGGCATCTGCTGCCCCCTGCTGGTCACACTGCAGCACATAACACCCAGGCATCTGCTACCCCCTGCTGGTCACACTGCAGCACATAACGCCCAGGCATCTGCTGCCCCCTGCTGGTCACACTGCAGCACATAACGCCCAGGCATCTGCTGCCCCCTGCTGGTCACACTGCAGCACATAACGCCCAGGCATCTGCTGCCCCCTGCTGGTCACACTGCAGCACATAACGCCCAGGCATCTGCTACCCCCTGCTGGTCACACTGCAGCACATAACGCCCAGGCATCTGCTGCCCCCTGCTGGTCACACTGCAGCATATAACACCCAAGCATCTGCTGCCCCCTGCTGGTCACACTGCAGCACATAACACCCAGGCATCTGCTGCCCCCTGCTGGTCACACTGCAGCACATAACACCCAGGCATCTGCTGCCCCCTGCTGGTCACACTGCAGCACATAACGCCCAGGCATCTGCTGCCCCCTGCTGGTCACACTGCAGCACATAACGCCCAGGCATCTGCTGCCCCCTGCTGGTCACACTGCAGCACATAACACCCAGGCATCTGCTGCCCCCTGCTGGTCACACTGCAGCACATAACGCCCAGGCATCTGCTACCCCCTGCTGGTCACACTGCAGCACATAACACCCAGACATCTGCTACCACCTGCTGGTCACACTGCAGCACATAACACCCAGGCATCTGCTACCACCTGCTGGTCACACTGCAGCACATAACGCCCAGGCATCTGCTACCCCCTGCTGGTCACACTGCAGCACATAACGCCCAGACATCTGCTACCACCTGCTGGTCACACTGCAGCACATAACACCCAGGCATCTGCTGCCCCCTGCTGGTCACACTGCAGCACATAACGCCCAGGCATCTGCTGCCCCCTGCTGGTCACACTGCAGCACATAACGCCCAGGCATCTGCTGCCCCCTGCTGGTCACACTGCAGCACATAACGCCCAGGCATCTGCTGCCCCCTGCTGGTCACACTGCAGCACATAACGCCCAGGCATCTGCTGGTCACACTGCAGCACAAAACGCCCAGGCATCTGCAGCCCCCTGCTGGTCACACTGCAGCACATAACGCCCAGGCATCTGCTGCCCCCTGCTGGTCACACTGCAGCACATAACGCCCAGGCATCTGCTGCCCCCTGCTGGTCACACTGCAGCACATAACGCCCAGGCATCTGCTGGTCACACTGCAGCACAAAACGCCCAGGCATCTGCAGCCCCCTGCTGGTCACACTGCAGCACATAACACCCAGGCATCTGCAGCCCCCTGCTGGTCACACTGCAGCACATAACGCCCAGGCATCTGCTGCCCCCTGCTGGTCACACTGCAGCACATAACACCCAGGAATCTGCTGCCCCCTGCTGGTCACACTGCAGCACATAACGCCCAGGCATCTGCTGCCCCCTGCTGGTCACACTGCAGCACATAACACCCAGGCATCTGCTGCCCCCTGCTGGTCACACTGCAGCACATAACGCCCAGGCATCTGCTACCCCCTGCTGGTCACACTGCAGCACATAACGCCCAGGCATCTGCTGCCCCCTGCTGGTCACACTGCAGCACATAACACCCAGGCATCTGCTACCCCCTGCTGGTCACACTGCAGCACATAACGCCCAGGCATCTGCTGCCCCCTGCTGGTCACACTGCAGCACATAACGCCCAGGCATCTGCTGCCCCCTGCTGGTCACACTGCAGCACATAACGCCCAGGCATCTGCTGCCCCCTGCTGGTCACACTGCAGCACATAACGCCCAGGCATCTGCTACCCCCTGCTGGTCACACTGCAGCACATAACGCCCAGGCATCTGCTGCCCCCTGCTGGTCACACTGCAGCACATAACGCCCAGGCATCTGCTGCCCCCTGCTGGTCACACTGCAGCACATAACGCCCAGGCATCTGCTACCCCCTGCTGGTCACACTGCAGCACATAACACCCAGGCATCTGCTGCCCCCTGCTGGTCACACTGCAGCACATAACGCCCAGGCATCTGCTGCCCCCTGCTGGTCACACTGCAGCACATAACGCCCAGGCATCTGCTGCCCCCTGCTGGTCACACTGCAGCACATAACGCCCAGGCATCTGCTACCCCCTGCTGGTCACACTGCAGCACATAACACCCAGGCATCTGCTGCCCCCTGCTGGTCACACTGCAGCACATAACGCCCAGGCATCTGCTGCCCCCTGCTGGTCACACTGCAGCACATAACGCCCAGGCATCTGCTGCCCCCTGCTGGTCACACTGCAGCACATAACACCCAGGCATCTGCTACCCCCTGCTGGTCACACTGCAGCACATAACACCCAGGCATCTGCTGCCCCCTGCTGGTCACACTGCAGCACATAACGCCCAGGCATCTGCTACCCCCTGCTGGTCACACTGCAGCACATAACGCCCAGGCATCTGCTTCCCCCTGCTGGTCACACTGCAGCACATAACGCCCAGGCATCTGCTGCCCCCTGCTGGTCACACTGCAGCACATAACGCCCAGGCATCTGCTGCCCCCTGCTGGTCACACTGCAGCACATAACGCCCAGGCATCTGCTGCCCCCTGCTGGTGCAGCTGTGGCCTATCAGAGAAAAGTCCTGCGATCAAACTCCACCTCCTGCCGACTCTGACATCTCTGTCAGGCCCGGGTTTACCCAGCTCTCCCACAGCTAGCCGCGACTGGATGCCGGTGCAGTGCACATGGAGTTTTCCAGCATCCAGTCGCGCACTCCACTCCGGATTAGGCCCAAACTAGCAGTACCCACAACTTCGTCCGCGGAACCCTGACCACCTGCGCGACCCACCTGTAGCGCCGCGCAGGCTTCTTCCTTTGCCTTGTGTCTACAGCGGCTCCCTTTTCCTCATCTCCCCCCTGGCGCCCACCAACCCCCTTTTTTCCTACCCATGTGCTCGCTTCTTTCTCCTACACCGTGCCCCGTGTCCCCTTCCCCCGTGTTACCTACCCAGTGACCCCTTTTTCCCCACCAACCTGTGCCCACGGCCTCACCAAACCCCAGGCTCCCCGTGCACCGATGTTACAGGGGTCCCTATGAGGGCCCCCCTCCCGCGGCAAGCCATGTGCCCCCATTCCATCTGTGGGCGCTGTGGCGGCCCTGTCCCCCTTCCAGGGGCCCCCGGGTTTCCCTGCCCAGGCCCCCCCATTCCCGCATCCCCCACTGGACCGGCAACCTCCTCACTCCCATCACCCCACCCCTCTCCCTTCTCAAAGTCCCCTAACTCGCCTGTCGTCACAACCCTTCTCCTGCGGTTGAATGACACTGTAGATAGCCCTGAGCAGACAACGGCGACATCCCCGACGGACATGCAGAGGCCGCAGCCGCCACGGGACAGCAGGCCGAAGCGGCGTTCCAGACCGCGCCGCAGGCGACCCCCTGTCTGGCTGCGGCAGAGCACTGCGGTCCTGTGGTAAGCCCACACAGGCGGGGCAGTGTACGCACTTCTCGCTGCCCCAGAGTACGGGCGCTGGTTCAGGACGCTCTGGACCTCTGAGAGCCGCCATGTTCTTGTGGACGCTGGCCGATAGCTCCGCCCACATAGAGAAGCGGCAACCATCCAGGTGAGCTGCTGATGGGGCTGGGATGACGTCACCCCAGGTCCTACAGCGTCCCAAGTCCTGCAGCGAATTCAAAAGTGAAAAGCACCGGTCACGGGAGTGAAATGTGGTGGTGGACGGGAATTCCATGTAGCCTATCGTTCAATCCGGGAGCCAAGGTATGTATGTGCGCAATTTCAGCCAAATCCGTTCGCCCGTCTAGGTGTCATTGTGTCTTCTTTCCAACAACCCTCCCCCCCCCCCCCCCCGACCCCTTTGCATCCACCCCCGCAACCCCGGCCTCCTCCTCTGCCTGGGGTTGGGAACTAGGCCCAAGAGGGCAATAGGGAGTTTGTGGCTTGCTATGCTAAAAAGTGTGTGGGATTTCAGAGCTGGTGGTACGAGTTGTGGTTTTGTGGGGGTCCTGGCAAAAACGTATGACTGCGATTGTGACGAAAAGTAGCCTATTGCGCAATCCTGTGTAGTGACTATGTTTGTGGGAAATTTGAGCCAAATCGGTTGAGCGGTTTTTGCGTGATTGAGGAACAAACATCCGAACATCCAAACCCACAAATGTGCCGAGACGGGAGGGAGTCTCACACCGCGGATTCTGCGTCAAAAAAGGGCAGGTCGCTTCTTTTTTCTGCGAGCGGGATTAGACCCAAATAAGGAAGCCACTGAAATCAATGGGAGGCGTTTTTTGGAGACGGATTTTGAGGCAGATTCCATGTCAAAATCCAGACCAAAAACCTGTGTGAACCCGGCTATACAGTCATCTGTGAACACATGACCTCAGTGAGACTGCAGAACATTGCATGAAATGAAAGAAAAACAGGAGGGTGACATGATGGTTACACGAGGGTGACATGGGGGTGACACGAGGGTGACATGGGGGTGACTCGAGGGTGACATGGGGGTGACACGGGGGTGACACAGGGGTGACATGGGGGTGACACGAGGGTGACATGGGGGTGACTCGAGGGTGACATGGGGGTGACACGGGGGGTGACACAGGGGTGACATGGGGGTGACACGAGGGTGACATGGGGGTGACACGAGGGTGACATGGGGGTGAAATGGGGGTGACACGAGGGTGACATGGGCGGTGACATGGGGGTGACACGAGGGTGACACGAGTGGTGACATGGGGGTGACACGGGGTGTGACATGGGTGGTAACACGAGGGTGACATGGGAGGTGACAAGAGGGGTGACATGGGGGGTGACACGAGGGTGACAAGATGGTGACACGAGGGTGACATGGGTATTACATGGGGTGTTACATGGGAGGTGACACGAGGGTGACATGGGGGTGACATGGGGGTGACACGAGGGTGACATGGGGGTGACACGAGGGTGACATGGGGGTGACATGGGGGGTGACACGAGGGTGACATGAGGGTGACATGGGGGTGACACACGAGGGTGACATGGGGGTGACACTGAGGGTGACAAGATTGGTGACATGGGTATTACATGGGTGTTACATGGGGGTGACACGAGGGTGACATGGGGGTGACACGAGGGTGACATGGGGGTGACACGAGGGTGACATGGGGGGTGACACGAGGGTGACATGAGGGTGACATGGGGGTGACACGAGGGTGACATGGGGGTGACACGAGGGTGACAAGATGGTGACATGGGTATTACATGGGTGTTACATGGGGGTGACACGAGGGTGACATGGGGGTGACACGAGGGTGACATGGGGGTGACATGGGGGTGACACGAGGGTGACATGGGGGTGACATGGGGGTGACACGAGGGTGACATGGGGGTGACACGAGGGTGACATGGGGGTGACACAGGGGTGACATGGGGGTGACACGAGGGTGACATGGGGGTGACATGGGGGTAACACGAGGGTGACATGGGGGTGACAAGAGGGTGACATGGAAGTGACACAAGGGTGACAAGATGGTGACACGAGGGTGACATGGGTATTACATGGGTGTTACATGGGGGTGACACGAGGGTGACATGGGGGTGACATGGGGGTGACACGAGGGTGACATGGGGGTGACACGAGGGTGACATGGGGGTGACATGAGGGTGACATGATGGTGACATGGGGGTGACACGAGGGTGACATGGGGGTGACACGAGGGTGACAAGATGGTGACATGGGTATTACATGGGTGTTACATGGGGGTGACACGAGGGTGACATGGGGGTGACATGGGGGTGACACAAGGGTGACATGGGGGTGACACGGGGGTGACATGGGGGTGACACGAGGGTGACATGGGGGTGACACGAGGGTGACATGAGGGTGACATGGGGGTGACACGAGGGTGACATGGGGGTGACACGAGGGTGACAAGATGGTGACATGGGTATTACATGGGTGTTACATGGGGGTGACACGAGGGTGACATGGGGGTGACACGAGGGTGACATGGGGGTGACATGGGGGTGACACGAGGGTGACATGGGGGTGACATGGGGTGACACGAGGGTGACATGGGGGTGACACGAGGGTGACATGGGGGTGACATGATGGTGACATGGGGGTGACACGAGGGTGACAAGATGGTGACATGGGTATTACATGGGTATTACATGGGTGTTACATGGGGGTGACACGAGGGTGACATGGGGGTAACACGAGGGTGACATGGGGGTGACACGAGGGTGACAAGATGGTGACACGAGGGTGACATGGGTATTACATGGGTGTTACATGGGGGTGACACGAGGGTGACATGGGGGTGACATGGGGGTGACACGAGGGTGACATGGGGGTGACACGAGGGTGACATGAGGGTGACATGATGGTGACATGGGGGTGACACGAGGGTGACATGGGGGTGACACGAGGGTGACAAGATGGTGACATGGGTATTACATGGGTGTTACATGGGGGTGACACGAGGGTGACATGGGGGTGACATGGGGGTGACACAAGGGTGACATAGGGGTGACACGAGGGTGACATGGGGATGACACGAGGGTGACATGATGGTGACATGGGGGTGACACGAGGGTGACATGGGGGTGACACGAGGGTGACAAGATGGTGACATGGGTATTACATGGGTGTTACATG
Source organism: Leptodactylus fuscus (assembly GCF_031893055.1). NCBI lineage: Eukaryota > Metazoa > Chordata > Amphibia > Anura > Leptodactylidae > Leptodactylus > Leptodactylus fuscus. The sequence continues at coordinate 175,267 of NW_027440174.1, read as the reverse complement.
GGGGTGACACGAGGGTGACATGGGGGTGACACGAGGGTGACATGGGGGTGACACGAGGGTGACATGGGGGTGACATGGGGGTGACACGAGGGTGACATGAGGGTGACATGGGGGTGACACGGGGGTGACACGAGGGTGACATGGGGGTGACATGGGGGTGACACGAGGGTGACATGGGGGTGACACGAGGGTGACATGGGGGTGACACGGGGGTGACACGAGGGTGACATGGGGGTGACACGAGGGTGACATGGGGGGTGACACGAGGGTGACATGGGGGTGACAAGATGGTGACATGAGGGTGACATGGGTATTACATGGGTGTTACATGGGGGTGACTCGCTCTCGCCCTGTCATTGTTCTGTGTTACCTGGTTATTACATGAGTATTACATGGGGGTGACTCGCTCTCTCTGGCTCCGCCCTGTCAGGACATTGCACTGTGTTACATGGGGGTGACATGGGGGTGCCTCGCTTCCAACGGCCTCGCCCTGTCACTGTTCTGTGTTACCTGGTTATTACATGGGTATTACATGGGTGTTACATGGGGGTGCCGCGCTTCCTCCGGCCTCGCTCTCGCCCTCTCAGGTCACTGTTCTGTGTTACATGGTTCCTCCGGCCTCGCCCTGTCACTGTTCTGTGTTACATGGGGGTGCCCTCGCTTCCTCCGGCCTCGCCCTGTCACTGTTCTGTGTTACCTGGTTATTACATGGGTATTACATGGGTGTTACATGGGGGTGCCGCGCTTCCTCCGGCCTCGCCCTGTCACTGTTCTGTGTTACATGGGGGTGCCGCGCTTTCTCCGGCCTCGCCCTGTCACTGTTCTGTATTACATGGGGGTGCCGCGCTTCCTCCGGCCTCGCTCTCCGCCCTCTCAGGTCACTGTTCTGTGTTACATGGGGGTGCCGCGCTTCCTCCGGCCTCGCCCTGTCACTGTTCTGTGTTACCTGGTTATTACATGGGTATTACATGGGTGTTACATGGGGGTGCCGCGCTTCCTCCGGCCTCGCCCTGTCACTGTTCTGTATTACATGGGGGTGCCGCGCTTCCTCCGGCCTCGCTCTCGCCCTGTCACTGTTCTGTATTACATGGGGGTGCCGCGCTTCCTCCGGCCTCGCTCTCGCCCTGTCACTGTTCTGTATTACATGGGGGTGCCGCGCTTCCTCCGGCCTCGCTCTCGCCCTCTCAGGTCACTGTTCTGTGTTACATGGGGGTGCCACGCTTCCTCCGGCCTCGCCCTGTCACTGTTCTGTGTTACATGGGGGTGCCGCGCTTCCTCCGGCCTCGCTCTCGCCCTCTCAGGTCACTGTTCTGTGTTACATGGGGGTGCCTCGCTTCCTCCGGCCTCGCCCTGTCACTGTTCTGTGTTACATGGGGGTGCCGCGCTTCCTCCGGCCTCGCCCTGTCACTATTCTGTGTTACATGGGGGTGCCGCGCTTCCTCCGGCCTCGCCCTGTCACTGTTCTGTGTTACATGGGGGTGCCGCGCTTCCTCCGGCCTCGCCCTGTCACTGTTCTGTGTTACATGCGGGTGCCGCGCTTCCTCCTGCCTCGCCCTGTCACTGTTCTGTGTTACATGGGGGTGCCGCGCTTCCTCCGGCCTCGCCCTGTCACTGTTCTGTGTTACATGGGGGTGCCGCGCTTCCTCCGGCCTCGCCCTGTCACTGTTCTGCGTTACATGGGGGTGCCGCGCTTCCTCCGGCCTCGCCCTGTCACTGTTCTGCGTTACATGGGGATGCCTCGCTTCCTCCGGCCTCGCCCTGTCACTGTTCTGTGTTACATGGGGGTGCCGCGCTTCCTCCGGCCTCGCCCTGTCACTGCTCTGTGTTACATGGGGGTGCCGCGCTTCCTCCGGCCTCGCCCTGTCACTGTTCTGTGTTACATGGGGGTGCCACGCTTCCTCCGGCCTCGCCCTGTCACTGTTCTGTATTACATGGGGGTGCCGCGCTTCCTCCGGCCTCGCCCTGTCACTGTTCTGTATTACATGGGGGTGCCGCGCTTCCTCCGGCCTCGCCCTGTCACTGTTCTGTGTTACATGGGGGTGCCGCGCTTCCTCCGGCCTCGCCCTGTCACTGTTCTGTGTTACATGGGGGTGCCGCGCTTCCTCCGGCCTCGCCCTGTCACTGTTCTGTGTTACATGGGGGTGCCTCGCTTCCTCCGGCCTCGCCCTGTCACTGTTCTGTGTTACATGGGGGTGCCGCGCTTCCTCCGGCCTCGCCCTGTCACTGTTCTGTGTTACATGGGGGTGCCGCGCTTCCTCCGGCCTCGCCCTGTCACTGTTCTGTGTTACATGGGGGTGCCGCGCTTCCTCCGGCCTCGCCCTGTCACTGTTCTGTGTTACATGGGGGTGCCTCGCTTCCTCCGGCCTCGCCCTGTCACTGTTCTGTATTACATGGGGGTGCCGCGCTTCCTCCGGCCTCGCCCTGTCACTGTTCTGTGTTACATGGGGGTGCCGCGCTTCCTCCGGCCTCGCCCTGTCACTGTTCTGTGTTACATGGGGGTGCCGCGCTTCCTCCGGCCTCGCCCTGTCACTGTTCTGTGTTACATGGGGGTGCCGCGCTTCCTCCGGCCTCGCCCTGTCACTGTTCTGTGTTACATGGGGGTGCCGCGCTTCCTCCGGCCTCGCCCTGTCACTGTTCTGTGTTACATGGGGGTGCCGCGCTTCCTCCGGCCTCGCCCTGTCACTGTTCTGTGTTACATGGGGGTGCCGCGCTTCCTCCGGCCTCGCCCTGTCACTGTTCTGTGTTACATGGGGGTGCCGCGCTTCCTCCGGCCTCGCCCTGTCACTGTTCTGTGTTACATGGGGGTGCCGCGCTTCCTCCGGCCTCGCCCTGTCACTGTTCTGTGTTACATGGGGGTGCCGCGCTTCCTCCGGCCTCGCCCTGTCACTGTTCTGTGTTACATGGGGGTGCCGCGCTTCCTCCGGCCTCGCCCTGTCACTGTTCTGTGTTACATGGGGGTGCCGCGCTTCCTCCGGCCTCGCCCTGTCACTGTTCTGTGTTACATGGGGGTGCCGCGCTTCCTCCGGCCTCGCCCTGTCACTGTTCTGTGTTACATGGGGGTGCCGCGCTTCCTCCGGCCTCGCCCTGTCACTGTTCTGTGTTACATGGGGGTGCCGCGCTTCCTCCGGCCTCGCCCTGTCACTGTTCTGTGTTACATGGGGGTGCCTCGCTTCCTCCGGCCTCGCCCTGTCACTGTTCTGTGTTACATGGGGGTGCCGCGCTTCCTCCGGCCTCGCCCTGTCACTGTTCTGTGTTACATGGGGGTGCCGCGCTTCCTCCGGCCTCGCCCTGTCACTGTTCTGTATTACATGGGGGTGCCGCGCTTCCTCCGGCCTCGCCCTGTCACTGTTCTGTGTTACATGGGGGTGCCGCGCTTCCTCCGGCCTCGCCCTGTCACTGTTCTGTGTTACATGGGGGTGCCGCGCTTCCTCCGGCCTCGCCCTGTCACTGTTCTGTGTTACATGGGGGTGCCGCGCTTCCTCCGGCCTCGCCCTGTCACTGTTCTGTGTTACATGGGGGTGCCTCGCTTCCTCCGGCCTCGCCCTGTCACTGTTCTGTGTTACATGGGGGTGCCGCGCTTCCTCCGGCCTCGCCCTGTCACTGTTCTGTGTTACATGGGGGTGCCGCGCTTCCTCCGGCCTCGCCCTGTCACTGTTCTGTGTTACATGGGGGTGCCGCGCTTCCTCCGGCCTCGCCCTGTCACTGTTCTGTGTTACATGGGGGTGCCGCGCTTCCTCCGGCCTCGCCCTGTCACTGTTCTGTGTTACATGGGGGTGCCGCGCTTCCTCCGGCCTCGCCCTGTCACTGTTCTGTGTTACATGGGGGTGCCGCGCTTCCTCCGACCGCGCTTCCTCCGGCCTCGCCCTGTCACTGTTCTGTGTTACATGGGGGTGCCGCGCTTCCTCCGGCCTCGCCCTGTCACTGTTCTGTGTTACATGGGGGTGCCTCGCTTCCTCCGGCCTCGCCCTGTCACTGTTCTGTGTTACATGGGGGTGCCTCGCTTCCTCCGGCCTCGCCCTGTCACTGTTCTGTTTTACATGGGGGTGCCGCGCTTCCTCCGGCCTCGCCCTGTCACTGTTCTGTGTTACATGGGGGTGCCGCGCTTCCTCCGGCCTCGCCCTGTCACTGTTCTGTGTTACATGGGGGTGCCTCGCTTCCTCCGGCCTCGCCCTGTCACTGTTCTGTGTTACATGGGGGTGCCGCGCTTCCTCCGGCCTCGCCCTGTCACTGTTCTGTGTTACATGGGGGTGCCGCGCTTCCTCCGGCCTCGCCCTGTCACTGTTCTGTGTTACATGGGGGTGCCGCGCTTCCTCCGGCCTCGCCCTGTCACTGTTCTGTGTTACATGGGGGTGCCTCGCTTCCTCCGGCCTCGCCCTGTCACTGTTCTGTGTTACATGGGGGTGCCGCGCTTCCTCCGGCCTCGCCCTGTCACTGTTCTGTGTTACATGGGGGTGCCGCGCTTCCTCCGGCCTCGCCCTGTCACTGTTCTGTGTTACATGGGGGTGCCTCGCTTCCTCCGGCCTCGCCCTGTCACTGTTCTGTGTTACATGGGGGTGCCGCGCTTCCTCCGGCCTCGCCCTGTCACTGTTCTGTGTTACATGGGGGTGCCGCGCTTCCTCCGGCCTCGCCCTGTCACTGTTCTGTGTTACATGGGGGTGCCGCGCTTCCTCCGGCCTCGCCCTGTCACTGCTCTGTGTTACATGGGGGTGCCGCGCTTCCTCCGGCCTCGCCCTGTCACTGTTCTGTGTTACATGGGGGTGCCGCGCTTCCTCCGGCCTCGCCCTGTCACTGTTCTGTGTTACATGGGGGTGCCGCGCTTCCTCCGGCCTCGCCCTGTCACTGTTCTGTGTTACATGGGGGTGCCGCGCTTCCTCCGGCCTCGCCCTGTCACTGTTCTGTGTTACATGGGGGTGCCGCGCTTCCTCCGGCCTCGCCCTGTCACTGTTCTGTGTTACATGGGGGTGCCTCGCTTCCTCCGGCCTCGCCCTGTCACTGTTCTGTGTTACATGGGGGTGCCGCGCTTCCTCCGGCCTCGCCCTGTCACTGTTCTGTGTTACATGGGGGTGCCGCGCTTCCTCCGGCCTCGCCCTGTCACTGTTCTGTGTTACATGGGGGTGCCTCGCTTCCTCCGGCCTCGCCCTGTCACTGTTCTGTGTTACATGGGGGTGCCGCGCTTCCTCCGGCCTCGCCCTGTCACTGTTCTGTGTTACATGGGGGTGCCGCGCTTCCTCCGGCCTCGCCCTGTCACTGTTCTGTATTACATGGGGGTGCCGCGCTTCCTCCGGCCTCGCCCTGTCACTGTTCTGTATTACATGGGGGTGCCGCGCTTCCTCCGGCCTCGCCCTGTCACTGTTCTGTGTTACATGGGGGTGCCTCGCTTCCTCCGGCCTCGCCCTGTCACTGTTCTGTGTTACATGGGGGTGCCTCGCTTCCTCCGGCCTCGCCCTGTCACTGTTCTGTGTTACATGGGGGTGCCACGCTTCCTCCGGCCTCGCCCTGTCACTGTTCTGTATTACATGGGGGTGCCGCGCTTCCTCCGGCCTCGCCCTGTCACTGTTCTGTATTACATGGGGGTGCCTCGCTTCCTCCGGCCTCGCCCTGTCACTGTTCTGTGTTACATGGGGGTGCCGCGCTTCCTCCGGCCTCGCCCTGTCACTGTTCTGTGTTACATGGGGGTGCCGCGCTTCCTCCGGCCTCGCCCTGTCACTGTTCTGTGTTACATGGGGGTGCCGCGCTTCCTCCGGCCTCGCCCTGTCACTGTTCTGTGTTACATGGGGGTGCCTCGCTTCCTCCGGCCTCGCCCTGTCACTGTTCTGTGTTACATGGGGGTGCCGCGCTTCCTCCGGCCTCGCCCTGTCACTGTTCTGTGTTACATGGGGGTGCCGCGCTTCCTCCGGCCTCGCCCTGTCACTGCTCTGTGTTACATGGGGGTGCCGCGCTTCCTCCGGCCTCGCCCTGTCACTGTTCTGTGTTACATGGGGGTGCCGCGCTTCCTCCGGCCTCGCCCTGTCACTGTTCTGTGTTACATGGGGGTGCCGCGCTTCCTCCGGCCTCGCCCTGTCACTGTTCTGTGTTACATGGGGGTGCCGCGCTTCCTCCGGCCTCGCCCTGTCACTGTTCTGTGTTACATGGGGGTGCCGCGCTTCCTCCGGCCTCGCCCTGTCACTGTTCTGTGTTACATGGGGGTGCCGCGCTTCCTCCGGCCTCGCCTTGTCACTGTTCTGTGTTACATGGGGGTGCCGCGCTTCCTCCGGCCTCGCCCTGTCACTGTTCTGTGTTACATGGGGGTGCCGCGCTTCCTCCGGCCTCGCCCTGTCACTGTTCTGTGTTACATGGGGGTGCCGCGCTTCCTCCGGCCTCGCCCTGTCACTGTTCTGTGTTACATGGGGGTGCCGCGCTTCCTCCGGCCTCGCCCTGTCACTGTTCTGTGTTACATGGGGGTGCCGCGCTTCCTCCGGCCTCGCCCTGTCACTGTTCTGTGTTACATGGGGGTGCCGCGCTTCCTCCGGCCTCGCCCTGTCACTGTTCTGTGTTACATGGGGGTGCCGCGCTTCCTCCGGCCTCGCCCTGTCTCCTCCTTAATAGTCGCCCCATTACTTGCCCTACGTGACTGCAGGTTCCCATAGCGATGACCCCCCTGTCCGGGTACTGGTTGCTAGTGGTAACTGGAGCTAATGAATCACGTGACACCACTCTGTCTTGCGCCCATCACGTGCTCTTGAGCGTCATCCTGGTGGTGTCTTAGCCGCACATGCGCAGAAATCTCCCCGCGGCCAAAGTCACGTGTGCGGCCGCCCTTGGCCTTGTGCATTTCTGTCACTGTCGTACTCGTGAACGTTACGCCGTGACGTCATAGAAAAGTGAGGCCGTGCGCGCCCCCGCAGTGTTCACGGAGCTATGGCGGAGGGGGGAGGCGGAGGAGAACCGGGGCCGGCACAGCCGCACCGAGCAGCCCGTACCCCGTCACCGACAGCAGAACGGAACAGCAGCCCGGACACCGAGAGCCAGAAGAACGAGCTGGGAGAGCTGCTGAAGGCGCCGCTGAAGAAGGGGGACGAGTGGTGAGCGGGGCTGTGAGGAGGGGGCTGCGGCCGGGAATAGGCCCGAGCACCGGCAACTACGGCACAGGCTCACCGGGAGAGCCGGGCGGCAGCGGGAGGGCCCCGGCTTAGGAGTGCTGTGTCATGGGCCTAGGCCTGGCCCTCTACCGGACAGAGGAGCCAAATGTGACCCGGGGAGGAGGAACGGAGGCCGGGGAGGAGGAAGGAAGGGAGGCCGGGACTAGAGGCCGGGGAGGAGGAAGGAAGGGAGGCCGGGGAGGAGGAAGGAAGGGAGGCCGGGGAGGAGGAAGGAAGGGAGGCCGGGGAGGAGGAAGGAAGGGAGGCCGGGGAGGAGGAAGGGAGGGAGGCCGGGACTAGAGGCCGGGGAGAAGGAAGGAAGGGAGGCCGGAACTAGAGGCCGGGGAGGAGGAAGGAAGGGAGGCCGGGGAGGAGGAAGGAAGGGAGGCCGGGGAGGAGGAAGGGAGGGAGGCCGGGGAGGAGGAAGGGAGGGAGGCCGGAACTAGAGGCCGGGGAGGAGGAAGGAAGGGAGGCCGGGACTAGAGGCTGGGGAGGAGGAAGGAAGGGAGGCCGGGACTAGAGCCTGGGGAGGAGGAAGGAAGGGAGGCCGGGACTAGAGGCTGGGTTGGAGGAAGGAAGGGAGGCCGGGACTAGAGCCTGGGGAGGAGGAAGGAAGGGAGGCCGGGACTAGAGGCTGGGTTGGAGGAAGGAAGGGAGGCCGGGACTAGAGCCTGGGGAGGAGGAAGGAAGGGAGGCCGGGACTAGAGCCTGGGGAGGAGGAAGGAAGGGAGGCCGGGACTAGAGGCTGGGGAGGAGGAAGGAAGGGAGGCCGGGACTAGAGCCTGGGGAGGAGGAAGGAAGGGAGGCCGGGACTAGAGGCTGGGTTGGAGGAAGGAAGGGAGGCCGGGACTAGAGGCTGGGTTGGAGGAAGGAAGGGAGGCCGGGACTAGAGCCTGGGGAGGAGGAAGGAAGGGAGGCCGGGACTAGAGCCTGGGGAGGAGGAAGGAAGGGAGGCCGGGACTAGAGCCTGGGGAGGAGGAAGGAAGGGAGGCCGGGACTAGAGGCTGGGGAGGAGGAAGGAAGGGAGGCCGGGACTAGAGGCCGGGGAGAAGGAAGGAAGGGAGGCCGGAACTAGAGGCCGGGGAGGAGGAAGGAAGGGAGGCCGGGGAGGAGGAAGGAAGGGAGGCCGGGGAGGAGGAAGGGAGGGAGGCCGGGGAGGAGGAAGGGAGGGAGGCCGGAACTAGAGGCCGGGGAGGAGGAAGGAAGGGAGGCCGGGACTAGAGGCTGGGGAGGAGGAAGGAAGGGAGGCCGGGACTAGAGGCTGGGGAGGAGGAAGGAAGGGAGGCCGGGACTAGAGCCTGGGGAGGAGGAAGGAAGGGAGGCCGGGACTAGAGGCTGGGTTGGAGGAAGGAAGGGAGGCCGGGACTAGAGCCTGGGGAGGAGGAAGGAAGGGAGGCCGGGACTAGAGGCCGGGGAGGAGGAAGGAAGGGAGGCCGGGACTAGAGGCCGGGGAGGAGGAAGGAAGGGAGGCCGGAACTAGAGCCGGGGGGAGGAAGGGAGGGAGGCCGGGGAGGAGGAAGGGAGGGAGGCCGGGACTAGAGGCTGGGGAGGAGGAAGGAAGGGAGGCCGGGACTAGAGGCTGGGGAGGAGGAAGGAAGGGAGGCCGGGACTAGAGGCTGGGGAGGAGGAAGGAAGGGAGGCCGGGACTAGAGGCTGGGGAGGAGGAAGGAAGGGAGGCCGGGACTAGAGGCTGGGGAGGAGGAAGGAAGGGAGGCCGGGACTAGAGGCTGGGGAGGAGGAAGGGAGGGAGGCCGGGACTAGAGGCTGGGGAGGAGGAAGGAAGGGAGGCCGGGACTAGAGGCTGGGGAGGAGGAAGGAAGGGAGGCCGGGACTAGAGGCTGGGGAGGAGGAAGGAAGGGAGGCCGGGACTAGAGGCTGGGGAGGAGGAAGGAAGGGAGGCCGGGACTAGAGGCTGGGGAGGAGGAAGGAAGGGAGGCCGGGACTAGAGGCTGGGGAGGAGGAAGGAAGGGAGGCCGGGACTAGAGGCTGGGGAGGAGGAAGGAAGGGAGGCCGGGACTAGAGGCTGGGGAGGAGGAAGGAAGGGAGGCCGGGACTAGATGTTTTGCGTCCCCCTGTTGCTCCTCCTGGCAGAGGTCGGGCTGTGCTTGGCCTCCTGTGACTTGTAGTTTGGCGGGTGGAGGTCCGGGCTCTTATGTAGAAACCTTCTGGGCCGTCGCACCAAGATTCGGCCGTGTCCATAGAAGTCGCTGCATGGCGGCCGTTACCATGGAGACTGTCCGGCACGGTGGCACATGGATGGGCAATGTAGTGACATCATAGAATGTGGGTGGAGCCTGTGTGGCAGTCCTGTATTTCCTGCTCGGTGTGATGTCATGGCGGCTTCTGTTGCCTTCGCAGGTATCTGGTGGACAGCCGCTGGTTCAAGCAGTGGAAGAAATACGTTGGCTTTGACTCTTGGGACGTCTACAACGTGGGGGAGAGCAATCTCTTCCCGGGGCCTGTGGATAATTCCGGATTGTTTGCAGGTACAGTAGTGGGGGAGCGGCGGTCAGGGCGGCCATATTGGGGGGGGTCTCACCCACTCCTCTGTCTCCTCCTTTCAGATCCCGATACTCAGGTATTGAAGGAGCATCTGATCGATGAGCTGGACTATGTGCTGGTGCCCGGCGAGGCCTGGAGCAAGCTGATGAGCTGGTATGGCAGCGTGCCGGGCCAGAGGCCCATAGTCAGGAAGGTAGGTGGCCACCACACAGGCCGGGTGAGCAGTGTGAGCGCCAGCGCTCTGACCCCTCCGCTCTGCCGCAGGTGGTGGAGCACGGCATGTTCGTCAAGCATTGCAAGGTGGAGGTTTATCTCATCGAGCTGAAACTCAGTGAGAACAGCGACCTAGAAAACGTGGTGATGCGGCACTTCAGCAAAGCCGACACTATAGGTGAGAGCAGCGCCCCAAATCTCCCCCAATCAGAGCTCAGAATACAGAGCCCCATCTCACCCCTCCTGTGATTTCAGAGTCCATAGAGAAGGAGATGAGGGGCGTCTTTAATATTCCGCTCAATAAGGAGACCCGGCTGTGGAATAAATACATGACCAACACCTTTGAGCAGCTCACCAAGCCCGACAACACTGTGCAGGACGCCGGGCTCTACCAGGGGCAGGTAACGGGCGCTGCCGCTTCAGACCCAGAGGTCACGGCTCAGGACAATCCTCTGATAAGCAATTCTTCTTTTCTCTGTAGGTTTTGGTAATAGAACAGAGGAACCCCGATGGTACGTGGCCCCGGCAGCCTCAGACAAAGTGAGCAGGGCAAATGATGGCAGCGGCTCTGTGCCTTCTGCCCCGCTCCTCTCCTCATCTTCTCTTCTCCTCCCAGGTCCAGCACTGCGACAAGTAGAAGTTACACCACCGCCGGGAAATCCTCATCCAGCACTTACTCCTCATCACCATCATCATCATCATCATCCTCAACCATCACTAATGGGGACGGCGCAGGCACCTATGGCCTGAACAGCTCCAGCCTGGGCAAAGGGTGAGTACAGAATTGGGGCCAGGAAACGTATGGGGCTAATTTGGCCAGCTCCCTGATGTATCCAGGGTCCAACATATAATGTATATGAGGCCTTTGCTGGCCTCCTTATATAGGAGAGGACCTCCCTGCTGTATCCGCCTCCTTATATAGGAGAAGACCTCCCTGCTGTACTCGGCCCCTTGTATTGGTGAGGATCTCCCTGCTGTATCCGGCCCCTTGTATAGGTGAGGACCTCCCTGCTGTATCCAGTCCCTTGTATAGGTGAGGACCTCCCTGCTGTATCTGGCCCCTTGTATAGGTGAGGACCTCCCTGCTGTATCTGGCCCCTTGTATAGGTGAGGACCTCCCTGCTGTATCTGGCCCCTTGTATAGGTGAGGACCTCCCTGCTGTATCTGGCCCCTTGTATAGGTGAGGACCTCCCTGTTGTATCCGGCCCCTTGTATAGGTGAAGACCTCCCTGCTGTATCCGGCCTCTTGTATAGATGAGGACCTCCCTGCTGTACTCAACCCCTTGTATAGGTGAGGACCTCCCTGCTGTATCTGGCCCCTTGTATAGGTGAGGACCTCCCTGCTGTATCTGGCCCCTTGTATAGGTGAGGACCTCCCTGTTGTATCCGGCCCCTTGTATAGGTGAAGACCTCCCTGCTGTATCCGGCCTCTTGTATAGATGAGGACCTCCCTGCTGTACTCAACCCCTTGTATAGGTGAGGACCTCCCTGCTGTATCCGGCCCCTTGTATAGGTGAGGACCTCCCTGCTGTATCCGGCCCCTTGTATAGGTGAGGACCTCCCTGCTGTATCCGGCCTCTTGTATAGGTGAGGACCTCCTGGGACCATGTTGTTTGGCTTTAACGTCCCTTTGTTTTTTCTAGGGGTTACGGGTCCTCTTACAGTTCCTACAGTTACAGGGATCCCTCCAGTAAGCCCGGTCTCTGTGGTCTCAGCAATCTGGGGAACACGTGTTTCATGAACTCTGCGCTACAGGTAGGTGCCCGGCCATGTGTGACCCCTCGTGTCCTCATCTGCTTACATGATACTCTGCATGTATGGGATAAATGAGTAGTCCTGGTGACTATAAGAAGCCTTGTGCGCAGCGCTCCCTGCAGTGACAGGCGCACATCTGCTACAATAGTACAGCCGATGGCGGCCACTGTCACCCTACCAAGCAGGTCTACGTTATAGTCACCAGCAGAGCCCCAGCGCTCATGTCCAAGATGAGAGATGACTCTGCAGGACAGGACAAGCAGCAGGAGCCTGATATATACCCCAGGCATGTCATAAAGGGTTCATATCCCCAAATCCCATCCCCCCCCCGCTATAATACATAGAATAGTACAGCGAAACACTTGCACATGAGGTGTCCCCATGTCCGATAACGTCCCCGTATGGTGAACGCCGCAGAACTGATGAAAGTGATAGACGTTCCCCAAAATACTATAAACTCTACACCTGACCCCGCCAAGAGATCCTATATCCCCCCCCCCCGGGCAAGAAAAGTTACCGATGGCCGAATATGGCGACTAACAATAAAAACAATAGTTTTGTAAAGTTTTAGATTTTTAAAGGATTAAAAAGTAAATAAAAATTATATAAATTTGGTATCATTGGAACCGTATTGAAGAGTATGGGGGACATATAGAATACAGGCTTCTCTATAGCATAGGGGGAACATATAGAATACAGGCTTCTCTATAGCATAGGGGGGACATATAGAATACAGGCTTCTCTATAGCATAGGGGGGACATATAGAATACAGGCTTCTCCATAGCATACGGGGGACATATAGCATACGTGGGAAGTATAGAATACAGGCTTCTCTATAGTGTACAGGGGACATATAGAATACAGGCTTCTCTATAGCATAGGGGGGACATATAGAATACAGGCTTCTCCATAGCATACGGGGGACATATAGCATACGTGGGAAGTATAGAATACAGGCTTCTCTATAGTGTACAGGGGACATATAGAATACAGGCTTCTCTATAGCATAGGGGGGACATATAGAATACAGGCTTCTCCATAGCATACGGGGGACATATAGCATACGTGGGAAGTATAGAATACAGGCTTCTCTATAGTGTACAGGGGACATATAGAATACAGGCTTCTCTATAGCATAGGGGGGACATATAGAATACAGGCTTCTCCATAGCATACGGGGGACATATAGAATACAGGCTTCTCCATAGCATACGGGGGACATATAGAATACAGGCTTCTCTATAGCATACGGGGGACATATAGAATATGGGGGACATATAGCATATGGGGGACATATAGAATACAGGCTTCTCTATAGCATAGGGGGACATATAGAATACAGGCTTCTCTATAGCATAGGGGGGGACATATAGAATACAGGCTTCTCCATAGCATACGGGGGACATATAGCATACGTGGGAAGTATAGAATACAGGCTTCTCTATAGTGTACAGGGGACATATAGAATACAGGCTTCTCTATAGCATACGGGGGACATATAGAATACAGGCTTCTCCATAGCATACGGGGGACATATAGAATACAGGCTTCTCTATAGCATACGGGGGACATATAGAATACAGGCTTCTCTATAGCATACGGGGGACATATAGAATACAGGCTTCTCTATAGCATACGGGGGACATAATAGAATACAGGCTTCTCTATAGCATACGGGGGACATATAGAATACAGGCTTCTCTATAGCATAGGGGGACATATAGAATACAGGCTTCTCTATAGCATAGGGGGGACATATAGAATACAGGCTTCTCCATAGCATACGGGGGACATATAGCATACGTGGGAAGTATAGAATACAGGCTTCTCTATAGTGTACAGGGGACATATAGAATACAGGCTTCTCTATAGCATACGGGGGACATATAGAATACAGGCTTCTCTATAGCATACGGGGGACATATAGAATACAGGCTTCTCTATAGCATACGGGGGACATATAGAATATGGGGGACATATAGAATACAGGCTTCTCCATAGCATACGGGGGACATATAGAATACAGGCTTCTCCATAGCATACGGGGGACATATAGAATATGGGGGACATATAGCATATGGGGGACATATAGAATACAGGCTTCTCTATAGCATAGGGGGACATATAGAATACAGGCTTCTCTATAGCATAGGGGGGGACATATAGAATACAGGCTTCTCCATAGCATACGGGGGACATATAGCATACGTGGGAAGTATAGAATACAGGCTTCTCTATAGTGTACAGGGGACATATAGAATACAGGCTTCTCTATAGCATACGGGGGACATATAGAATACAGGCTTCTCCATAGCATACGGGGGACATATAGAATACAGGCTTCTCTATAGCATACGGGGGACATATAGAATACAGGCTTCTCTATAGCATACGGGGGACATATAGAATACAGGCTTCTCTATAGCATACGGGGGACATAATAGAATACAGGCTTCTCTATAGCATACGGGGGACATATAGAATACAGGCTTCTCTATAGCATAGGGGGACATATAGAATACAGGCTTCTCTATAGCATAGGGGGGACATATAGAATACAGGCTTCTCCATAGCATACGGGGGACATATAGCATACGTGGGAAGTATAGAATACAGGCTTCTCTATAGTGTACAGGGGACATATAGAATACAGGCTTCTCTATAGCATACGGGGGACATATAGAATACAGGCTTCTCTATAGCATACGGGGGACATATAGAATACAGGCTTCTCTATAGCATACGGGGGACATATAGAATATGGGGGACATATAGAATACAGGCTTCTCCATAGCATACGGGGGACATATAGAATACAGGCTTCTCCATAGCATACGGGGGACATATAGAATACAGGCTTCTCCATAGCATACGGGGGACATATAGAATACAGGCTTCTCCATAGCATACGGGGGACATATAGAATACAGGCTTCTCTATAGCATACGGGGGACATATAGAATACAGGCTTCTCTATAGCATACGGGGGACATATAGAATACAGGCTTCTCCATAGCATACGGGGGACATATAGAATACAGGCTTCTCTATAGCATACGGGGGACATATAGAATATGGGGGACATATAGCATACGGGGGACATATAGCATACGGGGGACATATAGAATACAGGCTTCTCTATAGCATACGGGGGACATATAGAATACAGGCTTCTCTATAGCATACGGGGGACATATAGAATACAGGCTTCTCTATAGCATACGGGGGACATATAGAATATGGGGGACATATAGAATACAGGCTTCTCTATAGCATACGGGGGACATATAGAATACAGGCTTCTCTATAGCATACGGGGGACATATAGAATATGGGGGACATATAGAATACAGGCTTCTCTATAGCATACGGGGGACATATAGAATACAGGCTTCTCTATAGCATACGGGGACATATAGAATACAGGCTTCTCTATAGTGTACAGGGGACATATAGAATACAGGCTTCTCTATAGCATACGGGGGACATATAGAATATGGGGGACATATAGAATACAGGCTTCTCTATAGCATACGGGGACATATAGAATACAGGCTTCTCTATAGTGTACAGGGGACATATAGAATACAGGCTTCTCTATAGCATACGGGGGACATATAGAATATGGGGGACATATAGAATACAGGCTTCTCTATAGCATACGGGGGACTTATAGAATACAGGCTTCTCTATAGCATACGGGGGACATATAGAATACAGGCTTCTCCATAGCATACGGGGGACATATAGAATACAGGCTTCTCCATAGCATACGGGGGACATATAGAATACAGGCTTCTCCATAGCATACGGGGGACATATAGAACACAGGCTTCTCCATAGCATACGGGGGACATATAGAACACAGGCTTCTCCATAGCATACGGGGGACATATAGAATACAGGCTTCTCTATAGCATACGGGGGACATATAGAACACAGGCTTCTCCATAGCATACGGGGGACATATAGAATACAGGCTTCTCTATAGCATACGGGGGACATATAGAATACAGGCTTCTCTATAGCGTACGGGGGACATATAGAATACAGGCTTCTCTATAGCGTACGGGGGACATATAGAACACAGGCTTCTCTATAGCATACGGGGGACATATAGAACACAGGCTTCTCCATAGCATACGGGGGACATATAGAATACAGGCTTCTCTATAGCATACGGGGGACATATAGAATACAGGCTTCTCTATAGCATACGGGGGACATATAGAATACAGGCTTCTCTATAGCATACGGGGGACATATAGAATATGGGGGACATATAGAATACAGGCTTCTCTATAGCATACGGGGGACATATAGAATATGGGGGACATATAGAATACAGGCTTCTCTATAGCATACGGGGGACATATAGAATACAGGCTTCTCCATAGCATACGGGGGACATATAGAATACAGGCTTCTCCATAGCATACGGGGGACATATAGAATACAGGCTTCTCCATAGCATACGGGGGACATATAGAATATGGGGGACATATAGAATACAGGCTTCTCTATAGCATACGGGGGATGTATAGAATACAGGTGGAGTCATTTTGGCTGCAGAGTGAACATTGTAAGACTGAAGCCCGTAAGAAAGTTGCGCTGACGCTGACGAAAAATTAGTTATGTGGTAGTCAGAAACTAAACTCGAAAAATGTCAGTGACGGGAAGGGGTTAAGTAAGGTGTTTGTGATTAGAAGACATAGGGTAATGTATACTGTACTGCCCAGGTCTGTATTGTGGCCTACAGCTATGCAGACTCCTCCAATCCCAGCACAACCTACATCTGAGCTCAGCACCTCCGGGGATCTCGGGGTCCTCACTGCTGGGGGACAGACTTTTCGGCAGCTGCATTTCATGCTTTGTGGCCAGATACTAGTTAGTTTCTTTTTTTGTGGTTTTCAGTGTTTGAGCAACACCCCGCCCCTGACCGAATACTTCCTGACCGATGAATATAAGGAGGAGATAAACAGGGACAATCCACTGGGGATGAAGGGAGAGATCGCCACTGCCTATGCCGACCTGATACGCCAGATCTGGTCCGGGGAGCATTCCTATGTGGCTCCACGCATGTTCAAGGTAAGACGACCCAGCACTGCCTGCAAAGAATATCTTAGAGGCAAACCCAAGTCTTCACCTCCAAAACTCATATTGTATGAATTATGTCTGCAACCACTCTCTAGAATTATTACAATCTCTGTATGCACACATTGCATATCATGTATTATACTGCAGAGCTGCGCTCACTATTCTGCTGGTGCAGTCACTGTGTACATACATTACATTACTTATCCTGTATTATACTCCAGAGCTGCGCTCACTATTCTGCTGGTGCAGTCACTGTGTACATACATTACATTACTTATCCTGTATTATACTCCAGAGCTGCGCTCACTATTCTGCTGGTACAGTCACTGTGTACATACATTACATTACTTATCCTGTATTATACTCCAGAGCTGCGCTCACTATTCCGCTGGTGCAGTCACTGTGTACATACATTACATTACTTATCCTGTATTATACTCCAGAGCTGCGCTCACTATTCTGCTGGTACAGTCACTGTGTACATACATTACATTACTTATCCTGTATTATACTCCAGAGCTGCGCTCACTATTCTGCTGGTGCAGTCACTGTGTACATACATTACATTACTTATCCTGTATTATACTCCAGAGCTGCGCTCACTATTCTGCTGGTACAGTCACTGTGTACATACATTACATTACTTATCCAGTATTATACTCCAGAGCTGCGCTCACTATTCTGCTGGTGCAGTCACTGTGTACATACATTACATTACTTATCCTGTATTATACCCCAGAGCTGCGCTCACTATTCTGCTGGCTTCATAGGCTATAATCTCCTCCATTACAAGTCGTGCTGATTGTTTCCAGCAGTCTCTCTGAGCATGCTCAGTGACTTCTCCTCTTCCTCTGTCAGACACAGGTTGGCCGCTTCGCTCCGCAGTTTTCGGGGTACCAGCAGCAGGACTCCCAGGAGCTCTTGGCGTTTCTGTTGGACGGTCTGCACGAGGATCTCAACAGAGTCAAAAAGAAACCATACTTGGAGCTGAAAGACGCAAATGGGCGACCAGACTCAGTATGTGGGGGAGGGGTGAGATTTGGGTGGGCGGGGACTGTGAGTTGTCTTCTGCCCATTCACTCCTCCCATCCCTCAGGTGGTGGCGACAGAGGCGTGGGACAATCACCTGCGGAGGAACAACTCCATCATTGTGGACATTTTTCACGGCCTCTTTAAGTCTACGCTAGTGTGTCCTGAATGCTCCAAAGTGTCCGTCACCTTTGACCCATTCTGTTATCTCACCCTCCCCCTTCCTATGAAGAAGGACCGCACTATGGAGGTGTTCCTGGTGCGCGCAGACCCTCAGTGTAAGCCCACTCAGGTGAGTTCACGTGTCACATGGGATGTGTCCTGTACGCACACGCCTGATCTGACACCACTTCTTGTCTGTACAGTATCGATTGGTTGTGCCTAAAATGGGGACAGTCTCTGACCTGTGTGCAGCGCTCTCTAAACTGTCCGGAGTGCCTGCTGAAAATGTAAGTGTCACTGCTCCCCCTCCTCGCTGACACCCCTTCCCCTCCCATTTCTGCAGCGCCATTATCTCTCCTCTCTCCGCACAGATGGTGGTGACTGATGTCTACAATCATCGCTTCCACAAGATCTTCCAGACGGATGAGATGCTCAGTCACATCATGGAGCGCGATGACCTCTTTGTGTACGTTCATCTCTGTAATGTTCACTTTTCTATTGTCACTTGTAGTAATGGCCACTGGGGGCGCTATAGCACTATAAGTGCAAGGATATACAATATAGATTACTTTATAATGATCATGTGGTTGGAGGAACATCCTAGAGGCTGAGCCATGTCACATCATTGTGAACTTGGGCACCTTCCAATTGGGTGCCCACTCTGGAGTCATCATAGTCAGAAGGAGAAGCCCTCGTCTCTTCTCCCTTTCTGGTGTCTCCCTCATCTCTTCCTGGTCGTGTCTCCTCCGGCTGTCCTCTTTACTTCTCCTCTCCCTGTCTCCTCCGGCCGTCCTCTTTACTTCTCCTCTCCCTGTCTCCTCCGCCCGTCCTCTTTACTTCTCCTCTCCCTGTCTCCTCCGGCCGTCCTCTTTACTTCTCCTCTCCCTGTCTCCTCCGCCCGTCCTCTTTACTTCTCCTCTCCCTGTCTCCTCTGCCCGTCCTCTTTACTTCTCCTCTCCCTGTCTCCTCTGCCCGTCCTCTTTACTTCTCCTCTCCCTGTCTCCTCCGGCCGTCCTCTTTACTTCTCCTCTCCCTGTCTCCTCCGCCCGTCCTCTTTACTTCTCCTCTCCCTGTCTCCTCTGCCCGTCCTCTTTACTTCTCCTCTCCCTGTCTCCTCCGGCCGTCCTCTTTACTTCTCCTCTCCCTGTCTCCTCTGCCCGTCCTCTTTACTTCTCCTCTCCCTGTCTCCTCCGGCCGTCCTCTTTACTTCTCCTCTCCCTGTCTCCTCCGGCCGTCCTCTTTACTTCTCCTCTCCCTGTCTCCTCTGCCCGTCCTCTTTACTTCTCCTCTCCCTGTCTCCTCCGCCCGTCCTCTTTACTTCTCCTCTCCCTGTCTCCTCCGCCCGTCCTCTTTACTTCTCCTCTCCCTGTCTCCTCCGCCCGTCCTCTTTACTTCTCCTCTCCCTGTCTCCTCCGCCCGTCCTCTTTACTTCTCCTCTCCCTGTCTCCTCCGCCCGTCCTCTTTACTTCTCCTCTCCCTGTCTCCTCCGCCCGTCCTCTTTACTTCTCCTCTCCCTGTCTCCTCCGCCCGTCCTCTTTACTTCTCCTCTCCCTGTCTCCTCTGCCCGTCCTCTTTACTTCTCCTCTCCCTGTCTCCTCCGGCCGTCCTCTTTACTTCTCCTCTCCCTGTCTCCTCCGCCCGTCCTCTTTACTTCTCCTCTCCCTGTCTCCTCCGCCCGTCCTCTTTACTTCTTCTCTCCCTGTCTCCTCCGCCCGTCCTCTTTACTCCTCCTCTCCCTGTCTCCTCCGGCCGTCCTCTTTACTTCTCCTCTCCCTGTCTCCTCCGGCCGTCCTCTTTACTTCTCCTCTCCCTTTCGCTGTCTCCTCCGCCCGTCCTCTTTACTCCTCCTCTCCCTGTCTCCTCTGGCCGTCCTCTTTACTTCTCCTCTCCCTGTCTCCTCCGGCCGTCCTCTTTACTTCTCCTCTCCCTGTCTCCTCCGGCCGTCCTCTTTACTTCTCCTCTCCCTGTCTCCTCCGGCCGTCCTCTTTACTTCTCCTCTCCCTTTCGCTGTCTCCTCCGGCCGTCCTCTTTACTTTCCCCTCTTCTCCTTTGTGTGTTGCAGATATGAGGTGAAGTCTCTGCGGGGTTCTGATTCTGAGTGGCTCACGCTACCCATCTGCTTCCGCGAGAGACGCTTCCGTCAGAGCACTGCAGCCGGCACCATCCTGTTTGGGCAGCCTCTCCTGATCTCGGTGCCTCGGCAGAAGCTGACGGCGGACATGCTGTATAACCTCGTCTTGGAGAGAATCCAGTAAGTGGCTGGTAGTGTGTAAAGCGGCTGCTCCCTCTGGGGCTGCGCAGGCGGTCAGGGGTCTGTGCTGGTTCCTAAAATGTTCGGCTCCTTCCCTACAGACGTTATATAAAGACTCCATTACCGGAGGAATACTCCTGCCTGTCCAGCGACCCCGCGGCCTGCAATGGCTCCAATGGCCTCTATGATGGTAAGAGTCACCACCGGCTCCTTGCTCATTGGCCACTCATGGCACCACCGGCTCAGTGGAGACCTGTGTTCCATGTTTTCTAGATGAGGAGATGGATCATCAGGAAGAGCAGGAGGAGCAGGAGTCGTCCCCCGAGGAGTCCAATGGCCAATCAGACGACAGCGTGGAGGATGAGAGCTCAGAGGGATGTAGTCCCTGCAATAAAATGCCAAAGAAAGCCCAAGACTTCCGCAAGAGGCTCTTCTGCTTCAGCCTGGTGAACTCCTACGCCACGTCTGATGTGGGCAGCATGCCGGCCGAGGGCTCCTTCCTGAAACTGACCTGTGAGTATGAAGAGAGGGGGCATAGAGGTCAGAGGGATGTGGGGGGGGCATAGAGGTCAGAGGGATGTGGGGGGGGGCATAGAGGTCAGAGGGATGTGGGGGGGGGCATAGAGGTCAGAGGGATGTGTGGGGGGGCATAGAGGTCAGAGGGATGTGTGGGGGGGCATAGAGGTCAGAGGGATGTGGGGGGGGGCATAGAGGTCAGAGGGATGGGGGGGGCATAGAGGTCAGAGGGGTGTGGGGGGGCATAGAGGTCAGAGGGATGGGGGGGCATAGAGGTCAGAGGGATGTGGGGGGGGGGCATAGAGGTCAGAGGGATGTGGGGGGGGGCATAGAGGTCAGAGGGATGTGGGGGGGCATAGAGGTCAGAGGGATGTGGGGGGGCATAGAGGTCAGAGGGATGGGGGGGCATAGAGGTCAGAGGGATGTGGGGGGGCATAGAGGTCAGAGGGATGTGGGGGGGCATAGAGGTCAGAGGGATGGGGGGGCATAGAGGTCAGAGGGATGGGGGGGCATAGAGGTCAGAGGGATGGGGGGGGCATAGAGGTCAGAGGGATGTGGGGGGGGCATAGAGGTCAGAGGGGTGTGGGGGGGCATAGAGATCAGAGGGATGGGGGGGCATAGAAGTCAGAGGGATGGGGGGGCATAGAGGTCAGAGGGATGTGGGGGGGCATAGAGGTCAGAGGGGTGTGGGGGGGCATAGAGATCAGAGGGATGGGGGGGCATAGAGGTCAGAGGGATGGGGGGGCATAGAGGTCAGAGGGATGTGGGGGGGCATAGAGGTCAGAGGGATGTGGGGGGGCATAGAGGTCAGAGGGATGTGGGGGGGCATAGAGGTCAGAGGGATGTGGGGGGGGCATAGAGGTCAGAGGGATGTGGGGGGGGCATAGAGGTCAGAGGGATGTGGGGGGGGCATAGAGGTCAGAGGGATGTGGGGGGGCATAGAGGTCAGAGGGATGTGGGGGGGGGCATAGAGGTCAGAAGGGTGTGGGGGGGCTGATTAGGTCATGTGGGGGGATGTGGGTATAGATGTACGGGCCTTGGTGGGCTCCCCCATTCAGGTATAAATGGCTTGAACTCTTGAAGGGTTTCGGCGCCGCCTTAGTTGCCATGGGGCTTTGAGGCGTGTTCTACCTCTGGATGACTTTAGAAACACGGAGACAGCGAGGACACTTCATAGATGGAAGGTCTAGTGTAAGCAGACATTGCACACAGTCCGAGCCGGCGGCTGTCACCTGGTTAGCTTGTGGCCACCGTCTCCTAAACACCCATCAAGCAGTATCCAATGGAGCAATGGCCGGCGCTCGCTTAGATGTAAAAGGATGCACAACGCTAAGGATCAGCGGGTTTCGGACACACCTCCCCTTTGTCATGTGCAGAACTGAGTAAAAACCAAAAAACAGGTAGAAGAAATCTTCACGTCTAGGTTCTGAGAATATAAAAGATGGCTTGGACACAAATGAATGCAATAATCAATATAAAATCCGTCTACAGACATCAAATAGTAAATATGTCATTAATAATACATAGAATAGGATGGAAAATATGTGAGGGCATTGCAGAAGTCTCTGCCACCGCCCAGTGGATGAGAGTCCCATATCTGCAGTATAAATGTCTCCTGATGAGCGGAGTGGCTATCCTGCGTATTATACAGATAGGCGTCCATAGAGGTAGCACTAAGGACAAGAACCAGTGGATGGAATATACAGAGGGTAGAGCGGCCCCCTCGCCTATATCATTAATCGTGCCGCCATAAGAAATACTAATCCACCGTATCAAAGTGCGACCATACAGAAGATGCTGCACACTGCGCTCCAAGCGTCCACTAGATGTATATGTGTGGTGAGTCCTACTCACTTCCCTCCACTCACCAGAGCGTTTCCGGCTGGTCATGTGTTCCACATTGGGACGTATAGGCGATCGGCGCATGCGCAGTAGTTAGACATTACAGGGCATGTCTTTATAGGACGGGAAATGTTAATCACTCACTTAAGCCTTAATGTTATGATGGAACCAGAAGTGATGTGTCTGGTAAGTAGAATAGTGCCAGAAGGGGTAAGTGTGTGACTGCGACTTCAAATATTCCCCAAGAATCGCAGCTGGATGTGCCAGGTATCCCCCAATAGACCTCGCGCCATCTCTACATAGACGGGGGGAGGGGAATAAGCACTATTGGTAGAAGTAGACTAAGGCGACTGGTTCTCCTACTTGGCTATGTTCAGACGGCAGGACGCAGTGTGTAAATAGCCAGAAGATTTCCCTCTTGTTTAATGTACTAAGTCTATTGGTGGCTCCGGGAGGGATCCGATCCGTGGCTGTTACAGTCAGACCACTGAGACTGTTGTATTCAGCTCGAGACTCTGTGGTTAGTGACGCCATGAATAAGATTCGAGCGCGCAATTGTCTTGTTGTTCTAGCGATCTACTGGAGGCCACAGGGGCACTGGGTAGGTGACAGATGTGGCCGTGCAATCCACAGGATATTCTAATTTGAAGGTTTCATTTGTAGTGAAGCTGCTCACGTCACAGTCTCCATTTTTAATGGATTTACAACACTTGCGACTGTTTCGATTGCCACAGAAATTTCCTTCAGGTTGTGAATTAATAATTGAGACGGTTTCAAAGGCGGCAATTTATTGGGGCCACGAGACGTCTTAGGGTTCTAGCCCTTCTAACAGTACAGCCTGGTCTTGAGGGAAGGACTTTCTTAAGGAGGGGTCATTATGTAGGACTGTCCTTTATATAGTGACAGGCTGAGCTAAGCGCTGTATCCAATCTCCATCGTAGTGTTTAGAGGGTGAAGTCTGTATTGGAGTTAGCCATTGTTCCTGATATAAGTGGCTAGCTCTAGAACATGCCGGAAAGAATTGTGCTTTGGGTCTGGAAGCCGCCATCTTTGGTGCAGTTGCGTCTGATACGAGGAAATTGTCCAAAAGAGCCGTTTTGTTTCCATCTCCTGTAGTGCGGCTCTTGCAGGCCACCAGGCTTTGGTACAAATGTTTCCATCTTCACTAGTTAATGTAAGATCTAAATATTCGATTGATTTTGGATCTGATTTCCCGGACAGAAGGATCCCCCAAGTATTAGAATTAAGATATTCTGTAAAGTGTTCACAGGATATTGCCGGTCCATCCCAAATAAGATGAAGTCCTCTATGTCCCGTCTAATGTAGATGAGATGATTTGGCCAGTGGTGGTTATCGTATAGCCATATGTTTTCAGACTGACCCATAGACAGGTTGGCGTAGCTCGGGGCCTTCCTGGCCTCCATTGCCGTTCCCTTATTTCGCATAAAGAATTTATCATTCTATTTTTATAGCCATTGTGTTTCAGAATAAATACAATACTGCTTGGTGCGAATTCTCTTTGTGCTGCTGGAAGATGATGATTGTCAGACTCTGGTTTCAGTTGTCCTAAGGCCTTTATGGTGTGACCTGTTACTCTGTAGGCTGCTGACCTCTAGAACTGCCCGTATGGAGGTACGTTTCCATTGCAAAGGGAGTATCTGGCGGATCAGCATTGCCGAATCTTCCAAATATGGCGGTGAATTCACTACATGCCTGTGTAATAATACATCAACGTAATGTGAAAGCTTGTGGGTTAGCGCATTGAGAGCTGAAGTAATGGGTGGCCCCACTGGAGTCTCTGTGTGCACCTTAGGGAGATGGTAAGGGTGCAGCTGTCCCAGAAGGCTCTCTGCCTGTTAGTATGGCTTGGATATAGGCGCCCTCTTCTAGATGTGAGTGAGGGGAGAGTAGTACTGTCAGACACAAGGCGCCCTGCTTCATTCCTATGTGTCACCCTCCTCCTCCTCCCTGTTCCCCATCTGTTCTTCTTTCTGCTGGGGCTGATCAGGTTTGGCCCTGTGGTCGTTGCATTTCCCTCTAGTTCCCCATCTGTTCTTCTTTCTGCTGGGGCTGATCAGGTTTGGCCCTGTGGTCGTTGCATTTCCCTCTAGTTCCCCGTCTGTTCTTCTTTCTGCTGGGGCTGATCAGGTTTGGCCCTGTGGTCGTTGCATTTCCCTCTAGTTCCCCGTCTGTTCTTCTTTCTGCTGGGGCTGATCAGGTTTGGCCCTGGGTCGTTGCATTTCCCTCTAGTTCCCCATCTGTTCTTCTTTCTGCTGGGGCTGATCAGGTTTGGCCCTGTGGTCGTTGCATTTCCCTCTAGTTCCCCGTCTGTTCTTCTTTCTGCTGGGGCTGATCAGGTTTGGCCCTGGGTTGTTGCATTTCCCTCTAGTTCCCCATCTGTTCTTCTTTCTGCTGGGGCTGATCAGGTTTGGCCCTGTGGTTGTTGCATTTCCCTCTAGTTCCCCATCTGTTCTTCTTTCTGCTGGGGCTGATCAGGTTTGGCCCTGTGGTCGTTGCATTTCCCTCTAGTTCCCCGTCTGTTCTTCTTTCTGCTGGGGCTGATCAGGTTTGGCCCTGTGGTCGTTGCATTTCCCTCTAGTTCCCCGTCTGTTCTTCTTTCTGCTGGGGCTGATCAGGTTTGGCCCTGTGGTCGTTGCATTTCCCTCTAGTTCCCCGTCTGTTCTTCTTTCTGCTGGGGCTGATCAGGTTTGGCCCTGGGTCGTTGCATTTCCCTCTAGTTCCCCGTCTGTTCTTCTTTCTGCTGGGGCTGATCAGGTTTGGCCCTGGGTCGTTGCATTTCCCTCTAGTTCCCCGTCTGTTCTTCTTTCTGCTGGGGCTGATCAGGTTTGGCCCTGGGTTGTTGCATTTCCCTCTAGTTCCCCATCTGTTCTTCTTTCTGCTGGGGCTGATCAGGTTTGGCCCTGTGGTTGTTGCATTTCCCTCTAGTTCCCCATCTGTTCTTCTTTCTGCTGGGGCTGATCAGGTTTGGCCCTGTGGTCGTTGCATTTCCCTCTAGTTCCCCGTCTGTTCTTCTTTCTGCTGGGGCTGATCAGGTTTGGCCCTGTGGTCGTTGCATTTCCCTCTAGTTCCCCGTCTGTTCTTCTTTCTGCTGGGGCTGATCAGGTTTGGCCCTGTGGTCGTTGCATTTCCCTCTAGTTCCCCGTCTGTTCTTCTTTCTGCTGGGGCTGATCAGGTTTGGCCCTGTGGTCGTTGCATTTCCCTCTAGTTCCCCGTCTGTTCTTCTTTCTGCTGGGGCTGATCAGGTTTGGCCCTGTGGTTGTTGCATTTCCCTCTAGTTCCCCATCTGTTCTTCTTTCTGCTGGGGCTGATCAGGTTTGGCCCTGTGGTTGTTGCATTTCCCTCTAGTTCCCCATCTGTTCTTCTTTCTGCTGGGGCTGATCAGGTTTGGCCCTGTGGTCGTTGCATTTCCCTCTAGTTCCCCGTCTGTTCTTCTTTCTGCTGGGGCTGATCAGGTTTGGCCCTGGGTCGTTGCATTTCCCTCTAGTTCCCCGTCTGTTCTTCTTTCTGCTGGGGCTGATCAGGTTTGGCCCTGTGGTTGTTGCATTTCCCTCTAGTTCCCCATCTGTTCTTCTTTCTGCTGGGGCTGATCAGGTTTGGCCCTGTGGTCGTTGCATTTCCCTCTAGTTCCCCGTCTGTTCTTCTTTCTGCTGGGGCTGATCAGGTTTGGCCCTGTGGTCGTTGCATTTCCCTCTAGTTCCCCGTCTGTTCTTCTTTCTGCTGGGGCTGATCAGGTTTGGCCCTGTGGTCGTTGCATTTCCCTCTAGTTCCCCATCTGTTCTTCTTTCTGCTGGGGCTGATCAGGTTTGGCCCTGGGTCGTTGCATTTCCCTCTAGTTCCCCGTCTGTTCTTCTTTCTGCTGGGGCTGATCAGGTTTGGCCCTGTGGTTGTTGCATTTCCCTCTAGTTCCCCATCTGTTCTTCTTTCTGCTGGGGCTGATCAGGTTTGGCCCTGTGGTCGTTGCATTTCCCTCTAGTTCCCCATCTGTTCTTCTTTCTGCTGGGGCTGATCAGGTTTGGCCCTGTGGTTGTTGCATTTCCCTCTAGTTCCCCATCTGTTCTTCTTTCTGCTGGGGCTGATCAGGTTTGGCCCTGTGGTTGTTGCATTTCCCTCTAGTTCCCCGTCTGTTCTTCTTTCTGCTGGGGCTGATCAGGTTTGGCCCTGGGTTGTTGCATTTCCCTCTAGTTCCCCGTCTGTTCCTCTTCCTGGTGATGGTGAATGGCTGCTGTTGGTTTCCCTTTCTGTTGTGTAGCTGTGAGTCTGATATTTTAGTTAGACGTCTTCTTTCTTGTACATGATAAGAAGTTAGCGGAATAGACGAGGTGAGTTCCAGAGGTCGGGCTAGAAGAGAGACCTTGGTACTAGTGTTATTGAGGAGGGTGGTGACCTTGCCTGATGCGTCTTGGGGTGGTCGGGCTATGGGGCTATCCTGAGTAGTAATCAGTCAGTCTTCTAACTCCATAAAGGTACAAGTATTGCTGTTGTCAGAAAGTGGAGCTAAGTGGTGACTTCTGGGTATTGGACACCATGCAGATGGCGGATACTCGGCTGGTGTATGGAATAGATTGGGAGGTGGCAGCTGGGAATGACACGGAGGTGGAGAACGATGGGAGGTGGCAGCTGGGAATGACACGGAGGTGGAGAACGATGGGAGGTGGTAGCTGGGAATGACACGGAGGTGGAGAACGATGGAAGGTGGCAGCTGGGAATGACACGGAGGTGGAGAACGATGGGAGGTGGCAGCTGGGAATGACACGGAGGTGGAGAACGATGGGAGGTGGTAGCTGGGAATGACACGGAGGTGGAGAACGATGGGAGGTGGTAGCTGGGAATGACACGGAGGTGGAGAACGATGGGAGGTGGTAGCTGGGAATGACACGGAGGTGGAGAACGATGGGAGGTGGTAGCTGGCAGTGACACGGAGGTGGAGAACGATGGGAGGTGGTAGCTGGCAGTGACACGGAGGTGGAGAACGATGGGAGGTGGTAGCTGGGAATGACACGGAGGTGGAGAACGATGGGAGGTGGGAGCTGGGAATGACACGGAGGTGGAGAACGATGGAAGGTGGTAGCTGGGAATGACACGGAGGTGGAGAACGATGGAAGGTGGTAGCTGGGAATGACACGGAGGTGGAGAACGATGGAAGGTGGCAGCTGGGAATGACATGGAGGTGGTAGCTGGGAATGACACGGAGGTGGAGAACGATGGAAGGTGGTAGCTGGGAATGACACGGAGGTGGAGAACGATGGAAGGTGGTAGCTGGGAATGACACGGAGGTGGAGAACGATGGGAGGTGGTAGCTGGGAATGACACGGAGGTGGAGAACGATGGAAGGTGGTAGCTGGCAGTGACACGGAGGTGGAGAACGATGGAAGGTGGTAGCTGGGAATGACACGGAGGTGGAGGACGATGGAAGGTGGTAGCTGGGAATGACACGGAGGTGGAGAACGATGGGAGGTGGTAGCTGGGAATGACACGGAGGTGGAGAACGATGGAACGTGGTAGCTGGGAATGACACGGAGGTGGAGAACGATGGAAGGTGGTAGCTGGGAATGACACGGAGGTGGAGAACGATGGAAGGTGGTAGCTGGGAATGACACGGAGGTGGAGAACGATGGGAGGTGGTAGCTGGGAATGACACGGAGGTGGAGAACGATGGAAGGTGGTAGCTGGGAATGACACGGAGGTGGAGAACGATGGGAGGTGGTAGCTGGGAATGACACGGAGGTGGAGAACGATGGAAGGTGGTAGCTGGCAGTGACACGGAGGTGGAGAACGATGGAAGGTGGTAGCTGGGAATGACACGGAGGTGGAGGACGATGGAAGGTGGTAGCTGGGAATGACACGGAGGTGGAGAACGATGGGAGGTGGTAGCTGGGAATGACACGGAGGTGGAGAACGATGGAACGTGGTAGCTGGGAATGACACGGAGGTGGAGAACGATGGAAGGTGGTAGCTGGGAATGACACGGAGGTGGAGAACGATGGAAGGTGGTAGCTGGGAATGACACGGAGGTGGAGAACGATGGGAGGTGGTAGCTGGGAATGACACGGAGGTGGAGAACGATGGAAGGTGGTAGCTGGGAATGACACGGAGGTGGAGAACGATGGAAGGTGGTAGCTGGGAATGACACGGAGGTGGGGAACGATGGAAGGTGGTAGCTGGGAATGACACGGAGGTGGAGGACGATGGAAGGTGGTAGCTGGGAATGACACGGAGGTGGAGGACGATGGGAGGTGGTAGCTGGGAATGACACGGAGGTGGAGAACGATGGGAGGTGGCAGCTGGGAATGACACGGAGGTGGAGAACGATGGGAGGTGGTAGCTGGGAATGACACGGAGGTGGAGAACGATGGAAGGTGGTAGCTGGGAATGACACGGAGGTGGAGGACGATGGAAGGTGGTAGCTGGGAATGACACGGAGGTGGAGAACGATGGAAGGTGGTAGCTGGGAATGACACGGAGGTGGAGGACGATGGGAGGTGGTAGCTGGGAATGACACGGAGGTGGAGGACGATGGAAGGTGGTAGCTGGGAATGACACGGAGGTGGAGAACGATGGGAGGTGGTAGCTGGGAATGACACGGAGGTGGAGAACGATGGAAGGTGGTAGCTGGGAATGACACGGAGGTGGAGAACGATGGAAGGTGGTAGCTGGGAATGACACGGAGGTGGAGAACGATGGAAGGTGGTAGCTGGGAATGACACGGAGGTGGAGAACGATGGGAGGTGGTAGCTGGGAATGACACGGAGGTGGAGAACGATGGGAGGTGGTAGCTGGGAATGACACGGAGGTGGAGAACGATGGGAGGTGGTAGCTGGGAATGACACGGAGGTGGAGAACGATGGAAGGTGGTAGCTGGGAATGACACGGAGGTGGAGAACGATGGGAGGTGGTAGCTGGGAATGACACGGAGGTGGAGGGCCTAGCTTCCCGGAAGTTACGTCTTATTAGGTCTTTTGGATTCTTTTCCCGCAGTGGAGGAGGGAGGGGAGCTCGATTAGATTTGGTTGTTTCCTAGATGTGCTCGTAGAGACTTTAGGAATGAGCTTTTTAGACTTTGTCTCCAGATGTTCCTTAGATTTATCCCGAGGAGATTACTGCGCCCTTTAGGCCGTGATTAGAATTGGCTGATCGAGACTGGACGGTTTCTCTGAGTTTAGAACGATCTTTTAAGATATTAACAAACATTAGCCCTTGGTGGTTGGATGTGGAAGGTCTTTGATCTCTTATGGGTTTTGGGAGTCCTTAGGGCACGAGACCCTCGATCACGCGGTCTTGTCCATTCTTTTAAACTTCTTTTCCCAAAACCTAATGTTGTCATTTTTGAAATGGTCTCGCTCTGTCAGGCTGACCTGTCTTGTACGCTAGAATTTCCCTCTATATTGAGAGACCTAGTGCACAAGACCTGATTGATTTTGGTAAAGCTGGGGTGACCATGATCTGTCTCTAGCCCTAACGTTCCACTAGTGATTTCTTGACCTAAGGCCTCAGCTAGACGTTTACGTTTCTGTATAAGATGGTTACTCCAATCCTCAGTGACGGCGCCAAAGGCCTCGAGGCACAAGACCCTCCTCCAAGTATATGAGAAGGAACTGGTGGTCCAAGGAGTGCCGAATTTCAGCAATTAAGTGTCTCAAGTGTCCAAACTTTGGAACGGAGTTCATCATGTGAAATGAGTCCCCTTTGAGGGTCTGCAGTAGTAGTCTCTTGGGCGTTGGCTTTTTCGGTAGAGGATGATTTCGTATACCGGCTTACCAAACCTTCCCTTTTTTCGATCCTTGATTTAATGTAGTCCATAATGCACAGGCGTCGCAAAAGGAACGTCCCCAAACCCCTGCTACAGACCGAAAATCACAGCGAGGACACTTTATAGTGTACAAGGTCTAGTCAGACTTGCTGGAAGTAACCAGAAATTGCACAAAGTCAGATTTGGCTGATTTTAGGAGTTTCCCACTGTCGGCCATGTTTGGCTTTACTCACTGCTGCTGTCTGATCTTTCTCAGCCTATTCCACGGTGGCCATTGACTGGGACACTGAGGCGAAGAAGTTGTATTACGATGACCCGGAGGCGGAGGTGAGCGGCGGGGCTACATGTTGGGGGTTGTAATGATTGGATTGGTTTTTGGCTTCTTTAACCTCTCGTTCCCTACACAGGCCTTTGATAAACACGAGTCCATGATGCAGCCGCAGAAGAAGAAGATGACGGTAGCACTTAGAGATTGTATCCAGCTCTTTACCAAGACGGAGGTCCTAGGAGAGCACGACCCCTGGTGAGCCTCTGCCACCCCTCCTGTAGTCTGGGGCCCCCGAGGGCCGCACGCTGGGCCCTGCCTCACTTATTTTTACCTTTCTCTACCAGGTATTGCCCAAACTGCCGGAAGCATCAGAGAGCCACCAAAAAGTTTGACCTCTGGTCTTTGCCAAAAATTCTTGTGGTGCATTTAAAGCGCTTCTCGTATAATCGCTACTGGCGGGATAAGCTGGACGCGGTGGTGGAGTTCCCTATTAGGTAAGAAGGGGGGTGGGCCAGGGGTCATACCTCCCCCCACTCCAGGTCAAACTATTGTGACCCACCCACACAATACACAGTAGCTGACTCGGCACCTCTTTGTAGTGATGGCTTCAGTGTAATCCCATCACGTGTCCAACCCCCCCACCCCTCGGTGCCCTCCTGTCCCATTAACCCTTTGTGTCCTTTTGCTGCAGAAACCTTAACATGTCAGAGTTTGTCTGTGATCCAGCGGCTGGACCCTACGTGTACGACCTTGTGGCTGTATCTAATCACTATGGCGGCATGGGCGGTGGCCACTGTGAGTATCCAAGGCTTATTGTGTAGTCCTGTCTGAGCGCTCCTGCTCCTCCTCCTTCTTCTTCTACTCCTGCTCCTCCTCCTTCTTCTTCTACTCCTGCTCCTCCTCCTTCTTCTTCTACTCCTGCTCCTCCTCCTTCTTCTTCTACTCCTGCTCCTCCTCCTTCTACTTCTACTCCTGCTCCTCCTTCTTCTACTCCTGCTCCTCCTTCTTCTACTCCTGCTCCTCCTCCTCCTTCTTCTTCTACTCCTGCTCCTCCTCCTTCTTCTTCTACTCCTCCACCTGATCCTTCTCCTCCTCCACCTGATCCTTCTCCTCCTCCACCTGATCCTTCTCCTCCTCCACCTGATCCTTCTCCTCCTCCACCTGATCCTTCTCCTCCTCCACCTGATCCTTCTCCTCCTCCACCTGATCCTTCTCCTCCTCCACCTGATCCTTCTCCTTCTTCTTCTCCTCCTCTTGCTTCTCCTCCACCTGCTCCTCCTCCACCTGATCCTTCTCCTTCTTCTTCTCCTCCTCCTGTTCCTCCTCCACCTGCTCCTTCTCCTCCTCAACCTGCTCCTCCTGCTCCTTCTTCTCCTCCTCCTTCTCCTCCTCCTTCTCCTCCTCCTTCTCCTCCTCCTTCTCCTCCTCCACCTGCTTCTCCTTCTCCTCCTGCTCCTTCTCCTCCTGCTCCTTCTCCTCCTGCTCCTTCTCCTCCTGCTCCTTCTCCTCCTGCTCCTTCTCCACCTGCTCCTCCTCAACCTGCTCCTTCTCATCCTCCTGCTCCTCCTTCTCCACCTGCTCCTTCTCATCCTCCTGCTTCTCCTCCTCCACCTGATCCTTCTCCTCCACCTGCTCCTCCTCCTGCTCCTCCACCTGCTCCTGCTCCTCCTCCACCTGATCCTTCTCCTCCACCTGCTCCTCCTCCTGCTTCTCCACCTGCTCCTCCTCCACCTGCTCCTTCTCCTCCTCCACCTGCTCCTTCTCCTCCACCTGCTCCTGCTCCTCCTCCACCTGCTCCTTCTCCTCCTCCACCTGCTCCTTCTCCTCCTCCACCTGCTCCTTCTCCTCCTCCACCTGCTCCTTCTCCTCCTCCACCTGCTCCTTCTCCTCCTCCACCTGCTCCTTCTC
The DNA here is from genome assembly GCF_031893055.1 of Leptodactylus fuscus. Taxonomy (NCBI): domain Eukaryota; kingdom Metazoa; phylum Chordata; class Amphibia; order Anura; family Leptodactylidae; genus Leptodactylus; species Leptodactylus fuscus. Next base: position 142,836 of record NW_027440174.1, on the reverse strand, counting down.
CTCCTCCACCTGCTCCTTCTCCTCCTCCTCCTGCTCCTTCTCCTCCTCCACCTGCTCCTGCTCCTCCTCCACCTGCTCCTCCTCCACCTGCTCCTGCTCCTCCTCCACCTGCTCCTGCTCCTCCTCCACCTGCTCCTTCTCCTCCTCCACCTGCTCCTTCTCCTCCTCCACCTGCTCCTTCTCCTCCTCCACCTGCTCCTTCTCCTCCTCCACCTGCTCCTTCTCCTCCTCCACCTGCTCCTTCTCCTCCTCCACCTGCTCCTTCTCCTCCTCCACCTGCTCCTTCTCCTCCTCCACCTGCTCCTTCTCCTTCTTCTACTTCTCCTCCACCTGCTCCTCCTCCTGCTCCTCCTCCTCCTCCACCTGCTCCTTCTCCTTCTTCTACTTCTCCTCCACCTGCTCCTCCTCCTGCTTCTCCTTTTCCTCCACCTGCTCCTCCTCCTGTTCCTCCTCCTTCTTCTCCTCCTCCTGCTTCTCCTTCTCCACCTGCTTCTCCTTCTCCTCCTCCTCCTGTTCCTCCTCCTCCTGTTCCTCCTCCTCCTGCTTCTCCTTCTCCTCCTGCTTCTCCTTCTCCTCCTGCTTCTCCTCCTTTCTCCTCCTCCTGCTTTTCCTTCTCCTCCACCTGTTTCTCCTCCTTCTCCTGCTTCTCCACCTGCTCCTTCTCCTCCTCCACCTCCTCCTTCTTCTCCTCCTGCTTCTCCTTCTCCTCCTGCTTCTCCTTCTCCTCCTGCTTCTCCTTCTCCTCCTGCTTCTCCTTCTCCTCCTGCTTCTCCTTCTCCTCCTCCTGCTTCTCCTCCTTTCTCCTCCTCCTGCTTCTCCTTCTCCTCCACCTGCTCCTCCTCCTGTTCCTCCTCCTCCTTCTGCTTCTCCTTCTGCTTCTCCTTCTCCTCCTGCTTCTCCTTCTCCTTCTCCTCCTGCTTCTCCTCCACCTGCTTCTCCTCCTGTTCCTCCTCCTTCTTCTCCTTCTCCTCCTTCTCCTTCTGCTTCTCCTTCTCCTCCTCCTTCTCCTCCTCCTTCTCCTCCACCTTCTCCTCCACCTGCTCCTCCTCCTGTTCCTCCTCCTTCTTCTCCTCCTCCTGCTTCTCCTTCTCCACCTGCTTCTCCTTCTCCTCCTCCTCCTCCTCCTGCTTCTCCTTCTCCTCCTGCTCCTTCTCCTCCTCCACCTGCTCCTTCTCCTCCTGCTTCTCCTCCTTTCTCCTCCTCCTGCTTTTCCTTCTCCTCCACCTGTTTCTCCTCCTTCTCCTGCTTCTCCACCTGCTCCTTCTCCTCCTCCACCTCCTCCTTCTTCTCCTCCTGCTTCTCCTTCTCCTCCTGCTTCTCCTTCTCCTCCTGCTTCTCCTTCTCCTCCTCCTGCTTCTCCTCCTTTCTCCTCCTCCTGCTTCTCCTCCTCCTCCTTCTCCTTCTCCCTCCTCCTCCTGCTTCTCCTCCTCCTCCTTCTGCTTCTCCTTCTGCTTCTGCTTCTCCTTCTGCTTCTCCTTCTCCTCCTGCTTCTCCTTCTCCTCCTGCTTCTCCTTCTCCTCCTGCTTCTCCTTCTCCTCCTGCTTCTCCTTCTCCTCCTGCTTCTCCTCCTGTTCCTCCTCCTTCTTCTCCTTCTTCTCCTTCTCCTCCTGCTTCTCCTTCTCCTCCTCCTTCTCCTTCTCCTCCACCTGCTCCTCCTCCTGTTCCTCCTCCTCCTTCTTCTCCTTCTCCTCCTGCTTCTCCTTCTCCTCCTGCTCCTTCTCCTCTTCCTGCTGCTTCTCCTCCTTCTTTCTCCTTCCTCATCCACGCTGATGGCCGCTTGTGTCCCCGTTGTAGATACGGCATATGCGAAGAACCAGGAGACGCAACAGTGGTATTACTTTGATGACAGCAGCGTGTCTCCGGCGTCTGAAGATCAGATTGTGGTAGGTGTCACATGACCCCAGGCCTCTCGCTGTCTGCGTTACAATGAGTCGGCCCGGAGAGCCTTGTGTATATGGGCTCTAGCTCTTGACCATGGCGGCCTCGGGCCCCGTCACTTTGGCCCCTGCTGCTCGTTCTCTACTGACGTCTCTTCCTTTGTCCCACTAGACGAAAGCGGCGTACGTACTGTTCTACCAGAGACAAGATGGCGGCAGCTTCAAGGCCTCCTCCCCTGCAGCGTCTCTGGGCTCTCCACCCGCTGAGGACGACCTTGGCCCACAGGACAGACCACAGGACTTGGACTGTATGGACACCAACTAAGGGTGAGCCCTGCGTGACCCTGGAAGAAGGAAGCCCCCGGCCGAGCCCCTGCCCCACCTGTACATAAGGAGATGGCAGCAGCCTCCCCGTCCTCCATCTTGTCACTGTTCATGGAGATGAGCCGAGTACCAGCACAAGTCTATTTTTCCTCCAGAGGAGGGCGCTGTGCTGCCGGTGGTGGTGGGGGGTGTTGTGGGGCGGGTGTATTTATTGCTCTGTATTTTATGAGACTGTCTCCAATCATGTAAAGCATTGCACAATGTATAAAGCAGAGGCTGCGGCAGCGGTGCGAGGGGGCCGAGCCTGAGGGGGCGCCGCTGAGCTATGCAGATGAATGTTCGGGAGGACTGTGTGGGGGAAGGGCTTCATTAAACGTCATGATGAAAGCAGAACAAGCCCTCCGCCTGTATGTTACCGCGGGGGGGGGGGGGGAACTGCCCCTGTCATGTGCCCCGGGAAGGAAGGAGGGGACGCTGTCACCCATGGCCGGTCTGTCACAGTCGGCTCTTGTGCACCGGATGCTGGAGTGTTACTGAGGACAGAAACAGCCGAATTCTCCCTCATTCACCTCCATGCCAAATGTGAAGAGCGGCCGAGAGTGATGACTACAACTCCCAGCATGTCCCTGCCGACTGTAGGAGAGGGGAGTACAATCTATTACTATCTGTCATCAGCCATGTCAGGAGAGGAGAGGCCGACTGTAGGAGAGGGGAGTACAATCTATTACTATCTGTCATCAGCCATGTCAGATTGTAGTCTCCTGTCCTACAGTCGGCCTCTCCTCTCCTATTACTATCTGTTATCAGCCATGTCAGGAGAGGCTGACTGTAGGACAGGGGAATACAATCTATTACTATCTGTTATCAGCCATGTCAGGAGGGGAGAGGCCGACTGTAGGACAGGAGAATACAATCTATTACTATCTGTTATCAGCCATGTCAGGAGAGGAGAGGCCGACTGTAGGACAGGGGAATACAATCTATTACCATCTGTTGTCAGCCATGTCAGGAGGGGCCGACTGTAGGACAGGGGAATACAATCTATTACTATCTGTTATCAGCCATGTCAGGAGAGGAGAGGCCGACTGTAGGACAGGAGAATACAATCTATTACTATCTGTTATCAGCCATGTCAGGAGGGGCCGACTGTAGGACAGGGGAATACAATCTATTACTATCTGTTATCAGCCATGTCAGGAGAGGAGAGGCCGACTGTAGGACAGGGGAATACAATCTATTACTATCTGTTATCAGCCATGTCAGGAGAGGAGGGGCCGACTGTAGGACAGGGGAATACAATCTATTACTATCTGTAATCAGCCATGTCAGGAGAGGAGAGGCCGACTGTAGGACAGGGGAATACAATCTATTACTATCTGTTATCAGCCATGTCAGGAGAGGCCGACTGTAGGACAGGGGAATACAATCTATTACTATCTGTTATCAGCCATGTCAGGAGAGGAGGGGCCGACTGTAGGACAGGGGAATACAATCTATTACTATCTGTAATCAGCCATGTCAGGAGAGGAGAGGCCGACTGTAGGACAGGGGAATACAATCTATTACTATCTGTTATCAGCCATGTCAGGAGGGGCCGACTGTAGGACAGGGGAATACAATCTATTACTATCTGTTATCAGCCATGTCAGGGGAGGAGAGGCCGACTGTAGGACAGGGGAATACAATCTATTACTATCTGTTATCAGCCATGTCAGGAGGGGCCGACTGTAGGACAGGGGAATACAATCTATTACTATCTGTTATCAGCCATGTCAGGAGAGGAGAGGCCGACTGTAGGACAGGGGAATACAATCTATTACCATCTGTTGTCAGCCATGTCAGGAGGGGCCGACTGTAGGACAGGGGAATACAATCTATTACTATCTGTTATCAGCCATGTCAGGAGAGGCCGACTGTAGGACAGGAGAATACAATCTATTACTATCTGTTATCAGCCATGTCAGGAGAGGCCGACTGTAGGACAGGAGAATACAATCTATTACTATCTGTTATCAGCCATGTCAGGAGAGGCCGACTGTAGGACAGGGGAATACAATCTATTACTATCTGCTATCAGCCATGTCAGGAGAGGAGAGGCCGACTGTAGGACAGGGGAATACAATCTATTACTATCTGTTATCAGCCATGTCAGGAGAGGCCGACTGTAGGACATGGGAATACAATCTATTACTATCTGTTATCAGCCATGTCAGGAGAGGAGAGGCCGACTGTAGGACAGGGGAATACAATCTATTACTATCTGTAATCAGCCATGTCAGGAGAGGAGAGGCCGACTGTAGGACAGGGGAATACAATCTATTACTATCTGTTATCAGCCATGTCAGGAGAGGCCGACTGTAGGACAGGGGAATACAATCTATTACTATCTGTTATCAGCCATGTCAGGAGAGGAGGGGCCGACTGTAGGACAGGGGAATACAATCTATTACTATCTGTAATCAGCCATGTCAGGAGAGGAGAGGCCGACTGTAGGACAGGGGAATACAATCTATTACTATCTGTTATCAGCCATGTCAGGAGAGGCCGACTGTAGGACAGGGGAATACAATCTATTACTATCTGTTATCAGCCATGTCAGGAGGGGAGAGGCCGACTGTAGGACAGGGGAATACAATCTATTACTATCTGTAATCAGCCATGTCAGGAGAGGAGAGGCCGACTGTAGGACAGGGGAATACAATCTATTACTATCTGTTATCAGCCATGTCAGGAGAGGCCGACTGTAGGACAGGGGAATACAATCTATTACTATCTGTTATCAGCCATGTCAGGAGAGGAGAGGCCGACTGTAGGACAGGGGAATACAATCTATTACCATCTGTTGTCAGCCATGTCAGGAGGGGCCGACTGTAGGACAGGGGAATACAATCTATTACTATCTGTTATCAGCCATGTCAGGAGAGGAGAGGCCGACTGTAGGACAGGAGAATACAATCTATTACTATCTGTTATCAGCCATGTCAGGAGGGGCCGACTGTAGGACAGGGGAATACAATCTATTACTATCTGTTATCAGCCATGTCAGGAGAGGAGAGGCCGACTGTAGGACAGGGGAATACAATCTATTACTATCTGTTATCAGCCATGTCAGGAGAGGAGGGGCCGACTGTAGGACAGGGGAATACAATCTATTACTATCTGTAATCAGCCATGTCAGGAGAGGAGAGGCCGACTGTAGGACAGGGGAATACAATCTATTACTATCTGTTATCAGCCATGTCAGGAGAGGCCGACTGTAGGACAGGGGAATACAATCTATTACTATCTGTTATCAGCCATGTCAGGAGAGGAGGGGCCGACTGTAGGACAGGGGAATACAATCTATTACTATCTGTAATCAGCCATGTCAGGAGAGGAGAGGCCGACTGTAGGACAGGGGAATACAATCTATTACTATCTGTTATCAGCCATGTCAGGAGGGGCCGACTGTAGGACAGGGGAATACAATCTATTACTATCTGTTATCAGCCATGTCAGGGGAGGAGAGGCCGACTGTAGGACAGGGGAATACAATCTATTACTATCTGTTATCAGCCATGTCAGGAGGGGCCGACTGTAGGACAGGGGAATACAATCTATTACTATCTGTTATCAGCCATGTCAGGAGAGGAGAGGCCGACTGTAGGACAGGGGAATACAATCTATTACCATCTGTTGTCAGCCATGTCAGGAGGGGCCGACTGTAGGACAGGGGAATACAATCTATTACTATCTGTTATCAGCCATGTCAGGAGAGGAGAGGCCGACTGAAGGACGGGAATACAATCTATTACTATCTGTTATCAGCCATGTCAGGAGAGGAGAGGCCGACTGTAGGACAGGGGAATACAATCTATTACTATCTGTTATCAGCCATGTCAGGAGAGGAGAGGCCGACTGTAGGACAGGGGAATACAATCTATTACTATCTGTTATCAGCCATGTCAGGAGGGGCCGACTGTAGGACCGGGGAATACAATCTATTACTATCTGTTGTCAGCCATGTCAGGAGGGGCCGACTGTATTCTCCTGTCCTACAATCTATTACTATCTGTTATCAGCCATGTCAGGGGAGGAGAGGCCGACTGTAGGACAGGAGAATACAATCTATTACCATCTGTTATCAGCCATGTCAGGAGAGGAGAGGCCGACTGTAGGACAGGGGAATACAATCTATTACTATCTGTTATCAGCCATGTCAGGAGAGGAGAAGCCGACTGTAGGACAGGGGAATACAATCTATTACTATCTGCTATCAGCCAAGTCAGGGGAGGAGAGGCCGACTGTAGGACAGGAGAATACAATCTATTACCATCTGTTATCAGCCATGTCAGGAGAGGAGAGGCCGACTGTAGGACAGGGGAATACAATCTATTACTATCTGTTATCAGCCATGTCAGGAGAGGCCGACTGTAGGACAGGAGAATACAATCTATTACTATCTGTTATCAGCCATGTCAGGAGAGGCCGACTGTAGGACAGGAGAATACAATCTATTACTATCTGCTATCAGCCATGTCAGGAGAGGAGAGGCCGACTGTAGGACAGGGGAATACAATCTATTACTATCTGTTATCAGCCATGTCAGGAGAGGCCGACTGTAGGACAGGAGAATACAATCTATTACTATCTGTTATCAGCCATGTCAGGAGAGGAGAGGCCGACTGTAGGACAGGGGAATACAATCTATTACTATCTGTTATCAGCCATGTCAGGAGGGGCCGACTGTAGGACAGGGGAATACAATCTATTACTATCTGTTATCAGCCATGTCAGGAGGGGCCGACTGTAGGACAGGAGAATACAATCTATTACCATCTGTTATCAGCCATGTCAGGAGAGGAGAGGCCGACTGTAGGACAGGGGAATACAATCTATTACTATCTGTTATCAGCCATGTCAGGAGAGGAGAGGCCGACTGTAGGACAGGGGAATACAATCTATTACCATCTGTTGTCAGCCATGTCAGGAGGGGCCGACTGTAGGACAGGAGAATACAATCTATTACTATCTGTTATCAGCCATGTCAGGAGAGGAGAGGCCGACTGTAGGACAGGAGAATACAATCTATTACTATCTGTTATCAGCCATGTCAGGAAGGGAGAGGCCGACTGTAGGACAGGGGAATACAATCTATTACTATCTGTTATCAGCCATGTCAGGAAGGGAGAGGCCGACTGTAGGACAGGGGAATACAATCTATTACTATCTGTTATCAGCCATGTCAGGAGGGGCCGACTGTAGGACCGGGGAATACAATCTATTACTATCTGGTATCAGCCATGTCAGGAGAGGAGAGGCCGACTGTAGGACAGGAGAATACAATCTATTACTATCTGGTATCAGCCATGTCAGGAGAGGAGAGGCCGACTGTAGGACAGGGGAATACAATCTATTACTATCTGTTATCAGCCATGTCAGGAGAGGAGAGGCCGACTGTAGGACAGGGGAATACAATCTATTACTATCTGTTATCAGCCATGTCAGGAGAGGCCGACTGTAGGACAGGGGAATACAATCTATTACTATCTGTTATCAGCCATGTCAGGAGGGGAGAGGCCGACTGTAGGACAGGGGAATACAATCTATTACTATCTGTTATCAGCCATGTCAGGAGAGGCCGACTGTAGGGCAGGGGAGTACAATCTATTACTATCTGTTATCAGCCATGTCAGGAGAGGCCGACTGTAGGACAGGAGAATACAATCTATTACTATCTGTTATCAGCCATGTCAGGAGAGGAGAGGCCGACTGTAGGACAGGGGAATACAATCTATTACTATCTGATATCAGCCATGTCAGGAGAGGAGAGGCCGACTGTAGGACCGGGGAATACAATCTATTACTATCTGTTATCAGCCATGTCAGGAGAGGAGAGGCCGACTGTAGGACCGGGGAATACAATCTATTACTATCTGTTATCAGCCATGTCAGGAGAGGCCGACTGTAGGACAGGGGAATACAATCTATTACTATCTGTTATCAGCCATGTCAGGAGGGGAGAGGCCGACTGTAGGACAGGAGAATACAATCTATTACTATCTGTTATCAGCCATGTCAGGAGGGGAGAGGCCGACTGTAGGACAGGAGAATACAATCTATTACTATCTGTTATCAGCCATGTCAGGAGAGGAGAGGCCGACTGTAGGACAGGAGAATACAATCTATTACTATCTGTTATCAGCCATGTCAGGAGAGGCCGACTGTAGGACAGGGGAATACAATCTATTACTATCTGTTATCAGCCATGTCAGGAGAGGAGAGGCCGACTGTAGGACAGGAGAATACAATCTATTACTATCTGTTATCAGCCATGTCAGGAGAGGCCGACTGTAGGACAGGGGAATACAATCTATTACTATCTGTTATCAGCCATGTCAGGAGGGGAGAGGCCGACTGTAGGACAGGGGAATACAATCTATTACTATCTGTTATCAGCCATGTCAGGAGAGGCCGACTGTAGGACAGGGGAATACAATCTATTACTATCTGTTATCAGCCATGTCAGGAGGGGCCGACTGTAGGACAGGGGAATACAATCTATTACTATCTGTTATCAGCCATGTCAGGGGAGGAGAGGCCGACTGTAGGACAGGGGAATACAATCTATTACTATCTGTTATCAGCCATGTCAGGAGGGGCCGACTGTAGGACAGGGGAATACAATCTATTACTATCTGTTATCAGCCATGTCAGGAGAGGAGAGGCCGACTGTAGGACAGGGGAATACAATCTATTACCATCTGTTGTCAGCCATGTCAGGAGGGGCCGACTGTAGGACAGGGGAATACAATCTATTACTATCTGTTATCAGCCATGTCAGGAGAGGAGAGGCCGACTGAAGGACGGGAATACAATCTATTACTATCTGTTATCAGCCATGTCAGGAGAGGAGAGGCCGACTGTAGGACAGGGGAATACAATCTATTACTATCTGTTATCAGCCATGTCAGGAGGGGCCGACTGTAGGACCGGGGAATACAATCTATTACTATCTGATGTCAGCCATGTCAGGAGGGGCCGACTGTATTCTCCTGTCCTACAATCTATTACTATCTGTTATCAGCCATGTCAGGGGAGGAGAGGCCGACTGTAGGACAGGAGAATACAATCTATTACCATCTGTTATCAGCCATGTCAGGAGAGGAGAGGCCGACTGTAGGACAGGGGAATACAATCTATTACTATCTGTTATCAGCCATGTCAGGAGAGGAGAGGCCGACTGTAGGACAGGGGAATACAATCTATTACTATCTGTTATCAGCCATGTCAGGAGAGGCCGACTGTAGGACAGGAGAATACAATCTATTACTATCTGTTATCAGCCATGTCAGGAGAGGAGAGGCCGACTGTAGGACAGGGGAATACAATCTATTACTATCTGATATCAGCCATGTCAGGAGAGGAGAGGCCGACTGTAGGACCGGGGAATACAATCTATTACTATCTGTTATCAGCCATGTCAGGAGAGGAGAGGCCGACTGTAGGACCGGGGAATACAATCTATTACTATCTGTTATCAGCCATGTCAGGAGAGGCCGACTGTAGGACAGGGGAATACAATCTATTACTATCTGTTATCAGCCATGTCAGGAGGGGAGAGGCCGACTGTAGGACAGGAGAATACAATCTATTACTATCTGTTATCAGCCATGTCAGGAGGGGAGAGGCCGACTGTAGGACAGGAGAATACAATCTATTACTATCTGTTATCAGCCATGTCAGGAGAGGAGAGGCCGACTGTAGGACAGGAGAATACAATCTATTACTATCTGTTATCAGCCATGTCAGGAGAGGCCGACTGTAGGACAGGGGAATACAATCTATTACTATCTGTTATCAGCCATGTCAGGAGAGGAGAGGCCGACTGTAGGACAGGAGAATACAATCTATTACTATCTGTTATCAGCCATGTCAGGAGAGGCCGACTGTAGGACAGGGGAATACAATCTATTACTATCTGTTATCAGCCATGTCAGGAGGGGAGAGGCCGACTGTAGGACAGGGGAATACAATCTATTACTATCTGTTATCAGCCATGTCAGGAGAGGACGACTGTATTCTCCTGTCCTACAATCTATTACTATCTGTTATCAGCCATGTCAGGAGAGGAGAGGCCGACTGTAGGACAGGGGAATACAATCTATTACTATCTGTTATCAGCCATGTCAGGAGGGGCCGACTGTAGGACAGGGGAATACAATCTATTACTATCTGTTATCAGCCATGTCAGGGGAGGAGAGGCCGACTGTAGGACAGGGGAATACAATCTATTACTATCTGTTATCAGCCATGTCAGGAGGGGCCGACTGTAGGACAGGGGAATACAATCTATTACTATCTGTTATCAGCCATGTCAGGAGAGGAGAGGCCGACTGTAGGACAGGGGAATACAATCTATTACCATCTGTTGTCAGCCATGTCAGGAGGGGCCGACTGTAGGACAGGGGAATACAATCTATTACTATCTGTTATCAGCCATGTCAGGAGAGGAGAGGCCGACTGAAGGACGGGAATACAATCTATTACTATCTGTTATCAGCCATGTCAGGAGAGGAGAGGCCGACTGTAGGACAGGGGAATACAATCTATTACTATCTGTTATCAGCCATGTCAGGAGGGGCCGACTGTAGGACCGGGGAATACAATCTATTACTATCTGATGTCAGCCATGTCAGGAGGGGCCGACTGTATTCTCCTGTCCTACAATCTATTACTATCTGTTATCAGCCATGTCAGGGGAGGAGAGGCCGACTGTAGGACAGGAGAATACAATCTATTACCATCTGTTATCAGCCATGTCAGGAGAGGAGAGGCCGACTGTAGGACAGGGGAATATAATCTATTACCATCTGTTATCAGCCATGTCAGGAGAGGAGAGGCCGACTGTAGGACAGGGGAATACAATCTATTACTATCTGCTATCAGCCATGTCAGGGGAGGAGAGGCCGACTGTAGGACAGGGGAATACAATCTATTACTATCTGTTATCAGCCATGTCAGGAGAGGCCGACTGTAGGACAGGAGAATACAATCTATTACTATCTGTTATCAGCCATGTCAGGAGAGGCCGACTGTAGGACAGGGGAATACAATCTATTACTATCTGTTATCAGCCATGTCAGGAGGGGAGAGGCCGACTGTAGGACAGGAGAATACAATCTGTTACTATCTGTTATCAGCCATGTCAGGAGAGGAGAGGCCGACTGTAGGACAGGGGAATACAATCTATTACTATCTGATATCAGCCATGTCAGGAGAGGAGAGGCCGACTGTAGGACAGGGGAATACAATCTATTACTATCTGATATCAGCCATGTCAGGAGAGGAGAGGCCGACTGTAGGACCGGGGAATACAATCTATTACTATCTGTTATCAGCCATGTCAGGAGAGGAGAGGCCGACTGTAGGACCGGGGAATACAATCTATTACTATCTGTTATCAGCCATGTCAGGAGAGGAGAGGCCGACTGTAGGACAGGGGAATACAATCTATTACTATCTGTTATCAGCCATGTCAGGAGAGGCCGACTGTAGGACAGGAGAATACAATCTATTACTATCTGGTATCAGCCATGTCAGGAGAGGAGAGGCCGACTGTAGGACAGGGGAATACAATCTATTATTATCTGTTATCAGCCATGTCAGGAGGGGCCGACTGTAGGACAGGAGAATACAATCTGTTACTATCTGTTATCAGCCATGTCAGGAGAGGAGAGGCCGACTGTAGGACAGGGGAATACAATCTATTACTATCTGTTATCAGCCATGTCAGGAGAGGCCGACTGTAGGACAGGAGAATACAATCTATTACTATCTGGTATCAGCCATGTCAGGAGAGGAGAGGCCGACTGTAGGACAGGGGAATACAATCTATTATTATCTGTTATCAGCCATGTCAGGAGGGGCCGACTGTAGGACAGGAGAATACAATCTGTTACTATCTGTTATCAGCCATGTCAGGAGAGGAGAGGCCGACTGTAGGACAGGGGAATACAATCTATTACTATCTGATATCAGCCATGTCAGGAGAGGAGAGGCCGACTGTAGGACCGGGGAATACAATCTATTACTATCTGTTATCAGCCATGTCAGGAGAGGAGAGGCCGACTGTAGGACCGGGGAATACAATCTATTACTATCTGTTATCAGCCATGTCAGGAGAGGAGAGGCCGACTGTAGGACAGGGGAATACAATCTATTACTATCTGTTATCAGCCATGTCAGGAGAGGCCGACTGTAGGACAGGAGAATACAATCTATTACTATCTGGTATCAGCCATGTCAGGAGAGGAGAGGCCGACTGTAGGACAGGGGAATACAATCTATTACTATCTGTTATCAGCCATGTCAGGAGAGGAGAGGCCGACTGTAGGACAGGGGAATACAATCTATTACTATCTGTCATCAGCCATGTCAGGAGAGGCCGACTGTAGGATAGGGGAATACAATCTATTACTATCTGTTATCAGCCATGTCAGGAGAGGCCGACTGTAGGACAGGGGAATACAATCTATTACTATCTGATATCAGCCATGTCAGGAGAGGAGAGGCCGACTGTAGGACAGGGGAATACAATCTATTACTATCTGTTATCAGCCATGTCAGGAGAGGCCGACTGTAGGACAGGGGAATACAATCTATTACTATCTGATATCAGCCATGTCAGTAGAGGAGAGGCCGACTGTAGGACAGGGGAATACAATCTATTACTATCTGTTATCAGCCATGTCAGGAGGGGCCGACTGTAGGACCGGGGAATACAATCTATTACTATCTGTTATCAGCCATGTCAGGAGAGGAGAGGCCGACTGTAGGACAGGGGAGTACAATCTATTACTATCTGTTATCAGCCATGTCAGGAGGGGAGAGGCCGACTGTAGGACCGGGGAATACAATCTATTACTATCTGTTATCAGCCATGTCAGGAGAGAAGAGGCCGACTGTAGGACAGGGGAATACAATCTATTACTATCTGTTATCAGCCATGTCAGGAGAGGAGAGGCCGACTGTAGGACAGGGGAATACAATCTATTACTATCTGTTATCAGCCATGTCAGGAGAGGAGAGGCCGACTGTAGGAGAGGGGAATACAATCTATTACTATCTGTTATCAGCCATGTCAGGAGAGGAGAGGCCGACTGTAGGACAGGGGAATACAATCTATTACTATCTGTTATCAGCCATGTCAGGAGAGAAGAGGCCGACTGTAGGACAGGGGAATACAATCTATTACTATCTGTTATCAGCCATGTCAGGAGAGGAGAGGCCGACTGTAGGACAGGGGAATACAATCTATTACTATCTGTTATCAGCCATGTCAGGAGAGGAGAGACCGACTGTAGGACAGGGGAATACAATCTATTACTATCTGTTATCAGCCATGTCAGGAGAGGAGAGGCCGACTGTAGGACAGGGGAATACAATCTATTACTATCTGGTATCAGCCATGTCAGGAGAGGCCGACTGTAGGACAGGAGAATACAATCTATTACTATCTGTTATCAGCCATGTCAGGAGAGGAGAGGCCGACTGTAGGACAGGGGAATACAATCTATTACTATCTGTTATCAGCCATGTCAGGAGAGGAGAGGCCGACTGTAGGACCGGGGAATACAATCTATTACTATCTGTTATCAGCCATGTCAGGAAGGGAGAGGCCGACTGTAGGACAGGGGAATACAATCTATTACTATCTGTTATCAGCCATGTCAGGAGAGGAGAGGCCGACTGTAGGACAGGGGAATACAATCTATTACTATCTGTTATCAGCCATGTCAGGAGAGGAGAGGCCGACTGTAGGACAGGGGAATACAATCTATTACTATCTGTTATCAGCCATGTCAGGAGGGGCCGACTGTAGGACCGGGGAATACAATCTATTACTATCTGTTATCAGCCATGTCAGGAGAGGAGAGGCCGACTGTAGGACAGGGGAGTACAATCTATTACTATCTGTTATCAGCCATGTCAGGAGGGGAGAGGCCGACTGTAGGACCGGGGAATACAATCTATTACTATCTGTTATCAGCCATGTCAGGAGAGGAGAGGCCGACTGTAGGACAGGGGAATACAATCTATTACTATCTGTTATCAGCCATGTCAGGAGAGGCCGACTGTAGGACAGGAGAATACAATCTATTACTATCTGGTATCAGCCATGTCAGGAGAGGAGAGGCCGACTGTAGGACAGGGGAATACAATCTATTACTATCTGTTATCAGCCATGTCAGGAGAGGAGAGGCCGACTGTAGGACAGGGGAATACAATCTATTACTATCTGTCATCAGCCATGTCAGGAGAGGCCGACTGTAGGACAGGGGAATACAATCTATTACTATCTGTTATCAGCCATGTCAGGAGAGGCCGACTGTAGGACAGGGGAATACAATCTATTACTATCTGTTATCAGCCATGTCAGGAGGGGAGAGGCCGACTGTAGGACAGGGGAATACAATCTATTACTATCTGTTATCAGCCATGTCAGGAGAGGCCGACTGTAGCGCAGGGGAATACAATCTATTACTATCTGTTATCAGCCATGTCAGGAGAGGAGAGGCCGACTGTAGGACAGGGGAATACAATCTATTACTATCTGTTATCAGCCATGTCAGGAGAGGAGAGGCCGACTGTAGGACAGGGGAATACAATCTATTACTATCTGTTATCAGCCATGTCAGGAGAGGAGAGGCCGACTGTAGGACAGGGGAATACAATCTATTACTATCTGTCATCAGCCATGTCAGGAGAGGCCGACTGTAGGACAGGGTTATACAATCTATTACTATCTGTTATCAGCCATGTCAGGAGAGGCCGACTGTAGGACAGGGGAATACGATCTATTACTATCTGTTATCAGCCATGTCAGGAGAGGAGAGGCCGACTGTAGGACAGGAGAATACAATCTATTACTATCTGTCATCAGCCATGTCAGGAGAGGAGAAGCCGACTGTAGGACAGAGGAATACAATCTATTACTATCTGTTATCAGCCATGTCAGGAGAGGCCGACTGTAGGACAGGAGAATACAATCTATTACAATCTGTTATCAGCCATGTCAGGAGAGGCCGACTGTAGGACAGGAGAATACAATCTATTACTATCTGATATCAGCCATGTCAGGAGAGGAGAGGCCGACTGTAGGACAGGGGAATACAATCTATTACTATCTGATATCAGCCATGTCAGGAGGGGAGAGGCTGACTGTAGGACAGGAGAATACAATCTATTACTATCTGTTATCAGCCATGTCAGGAGAGGCCGAGTGTAGGACAGGAGAATACAATCTATTACTATCTGTTATCAGCCATGTCAGGAGAGGCCGACTGTAGGACAAGAGAATACAATCTATTACTATCTGATATCAGCCATGTCAGGAGAGGAGAGGCCGACTGTAGGACAGGGGAATACAATCTATTACTATCTGATATCAGCCATGTCAGGAGAGGAGAGGCCGACTGTAGGACAGGGGAATACAATCTATTACTATCTGTTATCAGCCATGTCAGGAGAGGAGAGGCCGACTGTAGGACAGGGGAATACAATCTATTACTATCTGTTATCAGCCATGTCAGGAGAGGAGAGGCCGACTGTAGGACAGGAGAATACAATCTATTACTATCTGTTATCAGCCATGTCAGGAGAGGAGAAGCCGACTGTAGGACAGAGGAATACAATCTATTACTATCTGTTATCAGCCATGTCAGGAGAGGCCGACTGTAGGACAGGAGAATACAATCTATTACTATCTGATATCAGCCATGTCAGGAGAGGAGAGGCCGACTGTAGGACAGGGGAATACAATCTATTACTATCTGATATCAGCCATGTCAGGAGGGGAGAGGCTCACTGTAGGACAGGAGAATACAATCTATTACTATCTGTTATCAGCCATGTCAGGAGAGGCCGAGTGTAGGACAGGAGAATACAATCTATTACTATCTGTTATCAGCCATGTCAGGAGAGGCCGACTGTAGGACAGGAGAATACAATCTATTACTATCTGATATCAGCCATGTCAGGAGAGGAGAGGCCCGACTGTAGGACAGGGGAATACAATCTATTACTATCTGATATCAGCCATGTCAGGAGAGGAGAGGCCGACTGTAGGACAGGGGAATACAATCTATTACTATCTGTTATCAGCCATGTCAGGAGAGGAGAGGCCGACTGTAGGACAGGGGAATACAATCTATTACTATCTGATATCAGCCATGTCAGGAGAGGAGAGGCCGACTGTAGGACAGGGGAATACAATCTATTACTATCTGTTATCAGCCATGTCAGGAGAGGAGAGGCCGACTGTAGGACAGGGGAATACAATCTATTACTATCTGTTATCAGCCATGACAGGAGAGGCCGACTGTAGGACAGGAGAATACAATCTATTACTATCTGTTATCAGCCATGTCAGGAGGGGAGAGGCCGACTGTAGGACAGGAGAATACAATCTATTACTATCTGTTATCAGCCATGTCAGGAGGGGAGAGGCCGACTGTAGGACAGGAGAATACAATCTATTACTATCTGTTATCAGCCATGTCAGGAGAGGCCGACTGTAGGACAGGAGAATACAATCTATTACTATCTGTTATCAGCCATGTCAGGAGGGGAGAGGCCGACTGTAGGACAGGGAAATACAATCTATTACTATCTGTTATCAGCCATGTCAGGAGAGGCCGACTGTAGGACAGGGGAATACAATCTATTACTATCTGTTATCAGCCATGTCAGGAGGGGAGAGGCCGACTGTAGGACAGGAGAATACAATCTATTACTATCTGTTATCAGCCATGTCAGGAGAGGCCGACTGTAGGACAGGAGAATACAATCTATTACTATCTGTTATCAGCCATGTCAGGAGAGGCCGACTGTAGGACAGGGGAATACAATCTATTACTATCTGTTATCAGCCATGTCAGGAGAGGCCGACTGTAGGACAGGAGAATACAATCTATTACTATCTGTTATCAGCCATGTCAGGAGGGGAGAGGCCGACTGTAGGACAGGGGAATACAATCTATTACTATCTGTTATCAGCCATGTCAGGAGAGGAGAGGCCGACTGTAGGACAGGGAAATACAATCTATTACTATCTGTTATCAGCCATGTCAGGAGAGGCCGACTGTAGGACAGGGAAATACAATCTATTACTATCTGTTATCAGCCATGTCAGGAGAGGCCGACTGTAGGACAGGGAAATACAATCTATTACTATCTGTTATCAGCCATGTCAGGAGAGGCCGACTGTAGGACAGGGGAATACAATCTATTACTATCTGTTATCAGCCATGTCAGGAGGGGAGAGGCCGACTGTAGGACAGGGAAATACAATCTATTACTATCTGTTATCAGCCATGTCAGGAGAGGCCGACTGTAGGACAGGGGAATACAATACAATTGCCTAGAGCAGTCTCTCGAGACTGTGCAATCTGTAGAGATCACCCGCGTCATTATCAAGGCTGAATTTGAGTCGGGGTCTGGATGTCATGGAGGATTTTGTCTTCAGTTTGGATAACTTGACCCTGATAAGTGATGAAACACCAACCACAGGGGAGCGGCATTGAACCTGATGATAGTACAAAGTGACATCACAGTCTCTGATGACATCACGGAGGTGGGATGGAGAGCTGTGGGGCCTGCAGGCCAGGCATCCCGTCTGCACACAGCGCCAGAAGTGTGCAGACAGGGATGTGGCTGAGGCCCCGCCTCCTCCACCTGTGATGTCATCAGTTCTGTGAAGAATTTCATTCATGGAGGTAGAACACAATTGTAGGGCTTGCAGTGCTATCAGTAGGGGAAGGGTACCCTAAAATCAGGCCCCCATCAAAGAGCTGGAGAGCAGGGGTTGTGCCCCTTTACATGGCCCAGGTGACCCGCGTTGTTGCTAGGACTGACTTATGTTTTGCCCTCACGTCTCCTCCTCTTGTGACTCAGACGGCGGATGCAGCTTTGGTCGGTGCTGTGACTACCAGGGTGACGAATGTGCAGAGTCATCATGAGACAGGCAGTCAGCCCAATGGTAACAGGGAAACTCCAAAACCGTGCCCAACACAACCACTTAACCCCTTTATCTCCATACACATTGCAGCTTCCCCTCCCCCACACTACCACCCAGGACTCCGATCCTCACCCTTATCAGCAGCAACCATGAAGGGAACACCAGGAGATAAGCAGCAGCCGCCCTGTGACCTCCCCTGCCCCCTCACTTACACCAAAACCCAACAGAAAGGGTTAATAGGCAGTGTATGCAGCTCTGGGGGTGACGGGTGTAGGATATGGGGGTACATCAGGTGTAGGATATGGGGGTGACAGGTGTAGGATATGGGGGTGACAGGTGTAGGATATGGGGGTACATCGGGTGTAGGATATGGGGGTACATCGGGTGTAGGATATGGGGGTGACAGGTGTAGGATATGGGGGTGACAGGTGTAGGATATGGGGGTACATCAGGTGTAGGATATGGGGGTGACAGGTGTAGGATATGGGGGTGACAGGTGTAGGATATGGGGGTACATCGGGTGTAGGATATGGGGGGTACATCGGGTGTAGGATATGGGGGTGACAGGTGTAGGATATGGGGGTGACAGGTGTAGGATATGGGGGTACATCAGGGTGTAGGATATGGGGGTGACAGGTGTAGGATATAGGGGTACATCGGGTGTAGGATATGGGGGTACATCGGGTGTAGGATATGGGGGTGACAGGTGTAGGATATGGGGGTGACAGGTGTAGGATATGGGGGTGACAGGTGTAGGATATGGGGTGACAGGTGTAGGATATGGGGGTACATCGGGTGTAGGATATGGGGGTGACAGGTGTAGGATATGGGGGTACATCAGGTGTAGGATATGGGGGTGACAGGTGTAGGATATGGGGGTACATCGGTGTAGGATATGGGGGTGACAGGTGTAGGATATGGGGGTACATCAGGTGTAGGATATGGGGGTGACAGGTGTAGGATATGGGGGTGACAGGTGTAGGATATGGGGGTACATCGGGTGTAGGATATGGGGGTGACAGGTGTAGGATATGGGGGTACATCGGGTGTAGGATATGGGGGTGACGGGTGTAGGATATGGGGGTGACAGGTGTAGGATATGGGGGTACATCAGGTGTAGGATATGGGGGGTGACGGGTGTAGGATATGGGGGTGACGGGTGTAGGATATGGGGGTGACGGGTGTAGGATATGGGGGTGACAGGTGTAGGATATGGGGGTACATCGGGTGTAGGATATGGGGGTACATCGGGTGTAGGATATGGGGGTGACAGGTGTAGGATATGGGGGTGACAGGTGTAGGATATGGGGGTACATCAGGTGTAGGATATGGGGGTGACAGGTGTAGGATATAGGGGTACATCGGGTGTAGGATATGGGGGTACATCGGGTGTAGGATATGGGGGTGACAGGTGTAGGATATGGGGGTGACAGGTGTAGGATAA